>NW_027507686.1:8919214-8954427 GCF_037356315.1 Lithobates pipiens | reverse complement strand
AAGTGGTTACATTTTTTTTGTTGTTAATTATTAATTAATTTTATTTTTATTGTTACGCTGTTACTTTATTTTTTGATCACTTATTTTGCCGTCACAAGGAATGTAAACCTTATGACAGCAATAGGCACGTGGCGGGTACTCTTTATGGAGATATCTGGGGTCTGTAAGACCCCAAATGCCTCCTCTGCCCTTAAAAGCATTTAAAACTCCAAGATCTGTGTTTTTGCACACCTCCCAACTTTCTGAGATGAAACGAGGGACACCCATCAGCAAAAGTATGCAGGCATAGGACACACCCCTTGCCACGCCCCCCTTAAAGGAGAAGATTGGTTAAACCCACAAGTGCTTTTTTTCTTACCACTACTATTGCTTTATATTGACATTTTGGAATTTACAAATATTTGTGGGGGAAAAAAGGACAACAATCTTATTTATGTATAGCATCGCAATACAGCGCAATTGTCTATAAAAATAACGCAGTGCCATATCACAAAAAAAAAAAAAAAAAGGCCTGGTCAGGAAGGGGGGTAAATCTTCCCGGAGCTGAAGTGGTTAATTCTCCATTCACACCTGAGCATTGTGTAGCTGGAAGTTTTTAAATGCTGGAGGAAAAAAAATAATAATTTATTCTCTATGAAGTTGGTTCACATCTCCATTCGGAGATGTCTGAAGTTAAAGGCGTTTTTTTGTTTGTTTGTTTTTTTCCCCCCCATGGAAATGCAATGAAACGCAAGATTTGTGCGTTTTTTTGAGTGTTTTTTGAGCATTTTTCCACTCAAACACAATAATCGATTAAAAATAAATAAGTTAATAAATAAATAATTAATCGTGAATAAAAATATAATAATAAGTAAATAAATGAATAAATAAAATAAAATAAATAAATAATGACAAATAATAATAAATAAATAAACCCCCAACCCTAAAAAAAAAAAAAAAAAAAAAAAAAAAAAAAGTTATTTAAGAAAAAAAATTATAAATCGCATATTCAACAGCCCCCTAAAGCCACACAAAGATACCAGGTACTTATTCCTATTAAAACTTTGGAACACTTTATTCCTTATCTGAAACTTGATAAATAGGTAGATATGGGATTGCTGTGGGTAGGCGACCTTTTCAATGGTAGTTATAGCGAAAACTACAGCTGATGACTCGTCGGTTGTTAAGGACATGGCGGCTGCCTTCTCCTTAACAACCAGCTATTCACAGTTTGTTAAGGAGAAAAAAAAGAATGCAAACCCCATGAAAACCATACGCACAAACACATCAAAACACGCCGGAAAACCGCAATTGCAGAGATTTGCACCTAGCCTAAAAAAAAAAAAATTTAAATGCCAAAGCTTAAAAAAGCTTAAAAAAAGCTCTGTACAAAAATGGTCAAAAATGTGCAACAAAACACCCCAAAAAGCGCTCAAAGACAAGACGCTCGGGTGTGAATGCAGCCTAAAGGGCTCGTTCACAGAAGCATGTTGCCTTTGGCCAGTGGTACCGGCCAGTGGCAGCCCGTCCATTAGGAACGCCACCCCCCCCCCCCCAATCCATGCACCTGGCCCCCTAATTTCCATGCAGGGTGCCGGACGCATGGATTTCAATGAGGTTTTTTTTTTCTGAAGAACGTGATTAAAGCCGAAGGGCTCTAATTGGCTTCAAAAAGGGTGGGCCCGGGGGGGGGGGGGGCAGAGCACTGTGCCCCGAGCCCACCCACTTGTGTAACATTAGCAAATAAATATTCACTAATGTCTTCCTGTTTCTCCTCCCAGCAAATCAGGAAGCGGGTTCTGAGACCCGATTGGCCGGGAGACAGAGTCCTAAGACCGGATTGGCCGAGAGCCACAATTCATGAGAGTCCTAACTCCTAACTCCTGGCGGGGAGTAGAAGCGACTGCTGGGACTTGGAGCTTCTTCCTACCCCCCAGCTGAGAGACATCGTTCCGTAGTCACTTTCCTTCTTAACATCACTCCCTGGTCACCCCCATAGACACTGCAAGAAATCCCTCCCCATTCATCCACTGTCATATCCTCCACACTCCTCTCCTGTACATACTGCCCCCATCATACCCTCCACACTCCTCTCCTGTACATACTTCCCCCGTCATATCCTCCACACTCCTCTCCTGTACATACTGCCCCCATCATACCCTCCACACTCCTCTCCTGTACATACTTCCCCCGTCATATCCTCCACACTCCTCTCCTGTACATACTGCCCCCATTGTACATACTGCCCCCATCATATCCTCCACACTCCTCTCCTATACATACTGCCCCCATCATATCTTCCACACTCCTTTCCTGTACATACTGCCCCCATCATACCCTCCGCTCTCCTCTCCTGTACATACTGCCCCCATCATACCCTCTGCACTTCTCTCCTGTAAATAATGCCCCCATCATACCCTCCCCACTCCTCTCATGTACATAATGCCCCCATCATACCCTCCACACTCCTCTTCTGTACATACTGCCGCCATCATACCCTCCATACTCCTCTTCTGTACATACTGCCCCATCATACCCTCTGCACTCCTCTCCTGTACATACTGCCCCAATCATACGCTCCTTACTCTTCTCCTGTATATACTGCCCCATCATACCCGCCTCTGCACTCCTCCCCTGTACATACTGCTCCCATCATACACTCCACACTCCTCTCCTGTACATATTGCCCCCATCATAACCTCCGCACTCCTCCACTGTACATACTGCCCCATCATACCCTCCGCACTCCTCTCCTGTACATACTGCCCCCATCATACCCTCCGCACTCTTCTCCTGTACATACTGCCCCATCATACCCTCCGCACTCCTCTTCTGTACATACTGCCCCAATCATACCCTCTGCACTCTTCTCCTGTATATACTGCCCCATCATACCCACCTCTGCACTCCTCCACTGAACATACTGCCCACATCATACCCTCCACACTCCTCTCCTGTACATATTGCCCCCATCATACCCTCCACACTCCTCTCCTGTACATACTGCCCCATCATAGCCTCCACACTCCTCTCCTGTATATACTGTCCCCATCATACCCTCCGCACTCCTCTCCTGTACATACTGCCCCATCATACCCTCTGCACTCCTCTCCTGTACATACTGCCCCCATTATACCCTCCAAACTCCTCTCCTGTATATACTGTCCCCATCATACCCTCCGCACTCCTCTCCTGTACATACTGCCCCATCATACCCTCTGCACTCCTCTCCTGTACATACTGCCCCATCATACCCTCTGCACTCCTCTCCTGTACATACTGCCCCCATTATACCCTCCAAACTCCTCTCCTGTACATAATGCCCCCATCATGCCCTTCGCACTCCTCTCCTGTACATACTGCCCCCATCATACCTTCCGCACTCCTCGCCTGTACATACTTCCCCCATCATACCCTCCGCACTCCTCTCCTGTACATACTGCCCCCATCATACCCTCCGCACTCCTCTCCTGTACATACTGCCCCATCATACCCTCCGCACTCCTCTCCTGTACATACTGCCCCATCATACCCTCCAAACTCCTCTCCTGTACATAATGCCCCCATCATGCCCTTCGCACTCCTCTCCTGGACATACTGCCCCCATCATACCCTCCGCACTCCTCTCCTGTACATACTGCCCCCATCATACCCTCTGCACTCCTCCACTGTACATACTGCCCCCATCATACCCTCCGCACTCCTCTCCTGTACATACTGCCCCCATCATACCCCCCACACACCTCTCCTGTATATACTGCCCCATCATACCCTCCGCACTCCTCCCCTGTACATACTACCCCCATCATACCCTCCGCACTCCTCTCCTTTACATACTGCCCCCATCATACCCTCCAAACTCCTCTCCTGTACATACTGCCCCCATCATACCCTCTGCAATCCCCTCCTGCCCCCCCCCCCCAAGTAAATTGAGCACCAGCCGCCACTGGGTGTTAGCATCCCCCGACCTCCTGACATGAACAAGGCCTTGCAGCCCCTTGGAGCCGTACACTTTCCTCAGCCCCGATGCCCTGCTTCGCCTCCGCAGCAGATATTAACCACTTGCTTACCGGGCACCTAAACCCCCCTCCTGCCCAGACCAATTTTCAGTTTTTAGCGCTGTCACTCTTTGAATGACAATTGCGAGGTCGTGCTACACTGTACACAAATGTTTTTTATAATTTTTTTTCCCACAAATAGAGTTTTCTTTTGGTGTTATTTGATCACCGCTGCATTTTTTATTTTTTTGATAAAAAAATAAAAAACTTTATTTTTTGTTAAAAAATGTTTTAAAAGTTAATTTTTGTTGAAAAAATGGAAAAAGTTCATTTTTGTTAAACAAAATTAAAACAGTTATTTTTTGTTAAAAAAAAAATTAAAAAGACCAAATTAAAAAAAAAAAAAAGCAAAAAAAAAAAAATGTTTTATATTTTGTTAATACATTTTGCAAACAGGTAATTTTTCTCCTTCATTAATGTACGCTGATGAGGCTACACTGATGGGCACTGATAGTCTGCATTAATGGGCACTGATAAGGCGGCACTGATGGGCACTAATAGGCGGCACTGGTGGGCACTGATGAGGTGGCACTGGTGGGCACTGATAGCTGGCATTGGTGGGCACGGAGAGGTGGCACTAATGGGTGGCACTGATGGGTGACACTGATGGGCGGCACTGAAGGGCATTGATATGTGGCACCGAAGGGCACTAATAGGAGGCACTGATAGCTGTCACTGATGGGTGGCAATAACGGGCACTGATGGGCATTGATAGGTGGCAGTAAAGGGCACTAATAGGTGGCACTGATAGCTGTCACTGATGAGAGGCAGTGATGGGCACTGATAGGTGGCACTGAAGGACACTAATAGGTGGCACAGATAGCTGTCACTGATGGGTGGCAGTGATGGGCACTGATAGGTGGCACTGAAGGACACTAATAGGTGGCACTGATAGCTGTCACTGATGGGCAATGAGCACTGATGGGTGGCAGTGATGGGCACTGATAGGTGGCACTGATAGCTGTCACTGATGGGTCATGATGGGTGGCAAAGATGGGCACTGATGGGTGGCAGTGATGGGTACTGATCGGCACTAGTAGGTGACGCTGATAGGCAGCACTGCTAGGTGGCACTGATTAGCATTGATAGGTGGCACTTATGGGCATTGATACGTGGCACTGATTGCTGACACTTATGTACTGGTGAGCACTGATTCGTGGCACTGGCAGGCGGTACTGGTGGGCACATATGAGGCGGCTTCGCCTCTTCCTCTTCGGGACCGATGTCCCTTCAACAGAAGCCGGCGATCGGCTTTTTTTCTGTTAGCGTGAGAAGAGAAAAAAAAGATTATCGATCTTTTGTTTACATCATGTGATCAGCTGTCATTGGCTGACAGCTGATCACATGGTAAGGGGCCGGGATCGACCCCTTACTCCATCGACTCGGGTGATCACAGCGCGCCGCGGCGTGCCCTGCAGGGGCCGTGCGGGGAGCGTCTATTGACGGCCTCCCGGCAAAGTAGATCATTTAACCCCTTCAGATCCGCGCTGTAGCCGTATAATATATATATTTTTTTTTTCTAACACTCCAGAGAATAAAATTGTGGCCGTTGCAATATATATATATATATATATATATATATATATATATATATATATATATATATATATATATATATACATATATATATATAATATTTGGGGGTTCTAATTTTCTAGCAAAAAAAAAAAAGATTTTAAACAAGTTTGAAAAATAGGCTCGGTCCTTAAGTGGTTATTTATTTATTTTTTGCATTAAAAATTGCGTTTAAAATATTGCCGCGTTATTACTGTGTGATTACTGTGTATATTACTGACATTAAAAATTGCAACAACCTCCATTTTATTCACTAGGGTCTCTGCTAAAAAAATATATACATAATGTTTGGGGGTTATAAGTAATTTTCTAGCAAAAAAAAAAATACTGATTTAAACAAAAGATGCCAGAAAAGGCCTGGTCTTCAAGTGCTTAAACTGTACAGAGCCCAGCGAATCAGCATGACAGCCAGACAGCTGGCATCTTCAACATCAGCCAATTAATGCACAAAGTCCACCTATTGCTGTCGTGGTTTATTACAGGGCGCTCAGTCCTTGGAAGTTTCTGCGCAGACTCATTAGAGGTCACTGAGGGTCACACTCTCCAGCCTGGGACAAGGGCGCTCAGCACGTGACCAGATCTCCGACTGCAAGCCCCGCCCATCACCTGGCACACCCGCCGCTCTGGCTTCTCAGGCCCCGCCCTGCGTCTCCCCCCCCTATGACGTCACCGCGCCGCCCTACGTCCCTTCCGCTTCCTGTGAAAGGTCGCAGTGACCGGCTTCGCAGTCCTGAGTCTGCCGCCATGTTGTCCCTGGTTGCCCGCTCTGGAACGATCTCCCCGTACTTCTCCGCCACCTCGTACGCCGTGGCCGGGCAGCTGAAGCCGCTGGTGTCCGGGGTGGTCTCACACGAGGAGAAGAAAGTGCCGCTGGATGTCAGGAGAACGACTGTGAGGGGCCAGAGCCCTAGGGGGCCCATCTCCGCCACCGCCCGGATCACCGGTCAGTCTGAGGGGATCTTCCAGGCTTGGGAAGGTTGTGGGGATCTTCCAGGCTTGGGGGGGGAGGGGGTTGTGGGGCTCTTCCAGGTTTGCAATTGGGAAAGTTGTGGGGGTCTTCAAGGCTGGGGGGAGGGGGTTGTGGGGGTCTTCTAGGCTTAGGAAAGTTGTGGGGGGTCTTCCAGGCTGGGAAAGGGGGTTGTGATGGCCTTCCAGGTTTGGGATTGGGTAAGTTGTGGGGGTCTTCCAGGTTTGGGATTGGGAAAGTTGTGGGGGTCTTCCAGGTTGTGGAGGTCTTCCAGGCTGGGGGGGTAGGGGGTTGTGGGGGTCTTCCAGGTTTTCCAGGCTGGGGGGGTAGGGGGTTGTGGAGGGTCTTCTAGGCTGGAGGAGTTGGTTGTGGGGGGTCTTCTAGGCTGGGGGGAGGGGGTTGTGGGGGTCTTCCAGGATTGGGAAAGTTGTGGGGGGTTTTCCAGGCTTGGGGGGGGGGGGGGGTCTTCTAGGGAGGGGGGTTGTGGGGGGTCTTCTAGGCTGGGGGGGAGGGGGGTTGTGGGGGGTCTTCTAGGCTGGGGGGGAGGGGGGTTGTGGGGGTCTTCCAGGATTGGGAAAGTTGTGGGGGTTTTCCCAGTCTTGGGGGGGGGGGGTTGTGGGGGGTCTTCTAGGCTGGGGGGGAGGGGTTGTGGGGGGTCTTCTAGGCTGGGGGGGAGGGGTTGTGGGGGGTCTTCTAGGCTGGGGGGGAGGGGTTGTGGGGGGTCTTCTAGGCTGGGGGGGGAGGGGTTGTGGGGGGTCTTCTAGGCTGGGGGGGCAGGGGTTGTGGGGGGTCTTCTAGGCTGGGGGGGAGGGGTTGTGGGGGGTCTTCTAGGCTGGGGGGGGAGGGGTTGTGGGGGGTCTTCTAGGCTGGGGGGGTAGGGGGTTGTGGAGGGTCTTCTAGGCTGGAGGAGTTGGTTGTGGGGGGTCTTCTAGGCTGGGGGGAGGGGGTTGTGGGGGTCTTCCAGGATTGGGAAAGTTGTGGGGGGTTTTCCAGGCTTGGGGGGGGGGGGGGGGGGGTCTTCTAGGGAGGGGGGTTGTGGGGGGTCTTCTAGGCTGGGGGGGAGGGGGGTTGTGGGGGGTCTTCTAGGCTGGGGGGTTGTGGGGGTCTTCCAGGATTGGGAAAGTTGTGGGGGTTTTCCCAGTCTTGGGGGGGGGGGGTGTGTGGGGGGTCTTCTAGGCTGGGGGGGAGGGGTTGTGGGGGGTCTTCTAGGCTGGGGGGGAGGGGTTGTGGGGGGTCTTCTAGGCTGGGGGGGCAGGGGTTGTGGGGGGTCTTCTAGGCTGGGGGGGAGGGGTTGTGGGGGGTCTTCTAGGCTGGGGGGGGAGGGGTTGTGGGGGGTCTTCTAGGCTGGGGGGGGAGGGGTTGTGGGGGGTCTTCTAGGCTGGGGGGGGAGGGGTTGTGGGGGGAGGGGTTGTGGGGGGTCTTCTAGGCTGGGGGGGCAGGGGTTGTGGGGGGTCTTCTAGGCTGGGGGGGCAGGGGTTGTGGGGGGTCTTCTAGGCTGGGGGGGGAGGGGTTGTGGGGGGTCTTCTAGGCTGGGGGGGGAGGGGTTGTGGGGGGTCTTCTAGGCTGGGGGGGGAGGGGTTGTGGGGGGTCTTCCAGGGCTGGGGGGGGGAGGGGTTGTGGGGGGTCTTCCAGGGCTGGCTGCTGTGGTTGTAGTATCTTCCAGGTCAGCCCATCTAGGCTGTGGGAGGAAGGGTCTACCTTGTGATTGTAATCCAGGATCTTCCAGTCTATGATGTGGTGGGTTCTTCCTGGCTGGGCAATATGAAGTCCTCCGTGATTGGGGGAAGGGGTCCTCCTTTCATGGAATGAATTGGGGATCTTCCACAAAGGGGGCTTTTGGATGGCTAATCTTCCAGTCAGGACTTGAAGGGCCCGCTAGGCTGGGGGTAGAGGGGGGGTCTACTGCAACATGGTGTCTTCCAGTTGTGCGTCACTTAGGAGACTGTAGTTGGGGAATCTTCCAGGCTGGGCCATGAGATGTCTTTTCTGGGAATGGAACAATGTGGGTGGTCTTCTGGGGGAATCTTCCAGGCTAGTCGTCTCCAGTATTGAGTCTTCCAGGCTGTAGGACTTTTGGCGGAATGTGGTGGGGAATCTTCCAGGCTAGGCTTGCAGGGTCTTCTCTAATATGACATCTTCCAGGAAGGGGGAGGGATAACAAGTGTGGCATGAATTGGGAGGGGCATCTTCCAGGCTGTGAAGTGGTGGGTTCTTCCTGGCTGGGCAGTATGAAGTCTTCCAGGATTGGGGGAGGGGGTCTCTTTCAGGCATGGAATGAACTGGAGATGTACCAGAAAGAGGAATTGTTGTGGGGAGATCTTCCAGGCAGGGCTTGCAGGGTCTTCCTCCATATGGAGTTTTCCTGGGTGGAGTGGTTTCTTCCAGTTGAAGTTGGGTCACCCAGGCAGGAGACTGTAGTGTGGGAATCTTACAGGCTGGGCCACGGGAAGTCTTTTCTGGGAATGGAATAGGGCGGGGTGGTCTTCTGGGGCAATCTGGTAAAATTCCCAGCAGGGATTACTGGACCTTCCTTGTGTGGACTCTTCCAGGCTGTAAAATCAAGTGTGGGGGGGGGGTCTGAAGCAGAGGATTGTGGTGGTGTAATCTTTGAGGCCTGGGTTTCTGGCCCTTCCTTGATGTGACGTTCTCCAGGGTGGGGTCGGGGATGTCTCTTCTAGGCGCTGAAATGGAGGAAGGTGACTCAGCCAGGCAGGGGGTTGTGGGTGAATCTTCCAGGCTGAGCTTGTTCTTATTTAGTATGGCATCTCTCAGGTTGTTGGGCGGTGGAATCTGCGGGGCGAAGGGATCTCTTCAAGGCTGTGAAATGGGATGGTCGAGGTCTCCCAGGCAGGGGATTGTGGTGGGGGAAACCTTCCAGGATAGGTTTGCAGGTCTACCCCTATGGGGGGGGGGTCTCATCCATGTTGTGAAATGAAGTTAGTGGGTTCAGGCAGGGGGTTGTGGTGGGGAAACTTCCATGCTGGGCCTGCCTGGATATGAAGTCTTGAGGCTGGTATGGGAGGAGTCCTCCAAGCTGGAAGACTTGATGGCATGGGTTTCTGGTTGAGCCTGATGTACTTGTATATGGTGGGGGGGGGGGTTCTTTGACGATGTGGTTTGGTTATAATCTTCCAGACTTGGACTGGGCGGGCAAGTCTTTCGTCTGGTCATGAAGGGTCTACGTGTGAGTGTATAGGGTGTCTTCTGGGCTTTGGCTTGTCTTCTGGGCTTTGGCGTGTCTTCTGGGCTTTGGCGTGTCTTCTGGGCTTTGGCGTGTCTTCTGGGCTTTGGCGTGTCTTCTGGGCTTTGGCGTGTCTTCTGGGCTTTGGCGTGTCTTCTGGGCTTTGGCGTGTCTTCTGGGCTTTGGCGTGTCTTCTGGGCTTTGGCGTGTCTTCTGGGCTTTGGCGTGTCTTCTGGGCTTTGGCGTGTCTTCTGGGCTTTGGCGTGTCTTCTGGGCTTTGGCGTGTCTTCTGGGCTTTGGCGTGTCTTCTGGGCTTTGGCGTGTCTTCTGGGCTTTGGCGTGTCTTCTGGGCTTTGGCGTGTCTTCTGGGCTTTGGCGTGTCTTCTGGGCTTTGGCGTGTCTTCTCTTCCAAGATTTTCATATGCTATTCAAAATGGAAGAAGGTTTTGGTGTTGGATGGTAAAGGGGGAAGGTCACCACCTTAATGAGTTGAACAAACTCTTGATATCCTGGTGAAATCTCTGGGCCCTGGTGCCACCAGTGTGGCACAGTGTACATCACATTACCCAGCCCCGGAGTGGGTATTTATCATAGTGCTTGCCATTGTGAGCACTATGATAAATACCCACTTCGGGGTTGGGTAATGTGATGTACACTGTGCCACACTGGTGGCACCAGGGCCCAGAGATTTCACCAGGATATCAGGAGTTTGTTCAACTCATTAAGGTGGTGACCTTCCCCCTTTACCATCCAAATACCAAAACCTTCTTCCATTTTGAATAGCATATGAAAATCTTGGAAGATCTCCTACACGAAGCCCAGAAGACACCCAAAGCCTAGAACAGGACATCTTATTGGTAGAAGCCTCAGATGCGCACAGCCTGTTGGTCGGCATGGTCACGTGACCAAGGAGCACTTGCTGTTGCAAGCATTATGATGGCTACTCCAGGGCTTCGGTGCAACACATGGCAGCAGGCCCAAAGTGGTGGCCGTGATATTTTGCTTTAGTTCAGTTTCTGCGTAAAGATGAACTTCTTCTCCTCTTTCATCTCGAACAGTTGACTTTGCACTTTTTAACTAACTTTTTTCTTTTTTTTTTCTTGCCCTTCACAGGTCCCTCTTCCGTTCGCTTCTTACACAGCGATGTCACTGTCCCAGAATTCTCGGCCTATCGCCGCTCAGAAGTCACCGACAGCACAAAGTCCTCGCAGCCCAGCGATGAATCCAGGAAGACCTACTCTTACCTGGTCACCGGCATTGCCACAGTCGCCACGGCCTACGTCGCCAAGAATGTCGTCTCCCAGTTCGTCGGCAGCATGAGCGCCTCCGCCGACGTCCTGGCCATGTCGAAGATCGAAGTGAAGCTGTCCGAGATCCCAGAGGGCAAAAACGTGTGCTTCAAATGGCGAGGCAAGCCTCTGTTCATCCGTCACAGGACGGCCAAGGAGATCGAGCAGGAGGCCGCCGTCGAATTAAGCGAATTGAGGGACCCACAGCACGACCTCGACAGGGTGAAGAAACCGGAGTGGGCCATCCTCATCGGAGTCTGCACTCACCTGGGTTGTGTCCCCATAGCCAACGCTGGAGACTATGGCGGCTATTACTGCCCGTGCCACGGCTCCCATTATGACGCATCTGGTCGGATTAGAAAGGGCCCGGCTCCTCTGAACCTGGAGGTTCCTGAATACGAGTTTCCAACAGAAGAACTTGTGATAGTTGGGTAGACTCTCTTACACTTCAAGGAGGGATTCGGGTTATTGCTGTTAATCTCTGTTCCTGTCATCATGAGGTTTCATGCTTTTAAAGATCGGTGTTCAATATTTTAATAAGCCATCACACTAGATATGAAGATCTCTGGTTTCTGCTGTACAGTGTGATTGTAGAGTGTCAGCTCCTCTGACATCCTGTACAAAGAAAACATTAAATTCTGACTTTACGCTGTAACTGCCCCGATTGTGTTTTTTATTCTCTGATAAAAAAGATGAGTCGGTTTATGTGCGTGATTTGTAATCTTTTTTTTTTTTTTTTTTTTTTTTTTCCCCTATCACAATCAAAGTTCTCTTGCATGGGTGCCCCAATGCATGCGTTTGCATTTATACGTTGTGGGGGGGGGAGGGGGTTATTTTATATGCTTGGGTGTAACTTTAACCACTTCACATAATCGTGTACCTGTACATCATTTTGTTGAAGTGGCTGTACTGGAGTGATGCCTGCAGCCAGCGGTGATGACCAATGAACCGCTTGGCTGTTATTGCAAGCAGTGGGAGGGGACATTTGATTGCTGTCACAAGGAAATTAAAGTAATCATATACTTTTATTTTTTTTATTTTAATTTTTTTTAAAGGCAGCAGCTACAAATACTGCAGCTGCTGACTTTTAAAATAGTGACACTTACCCGCCCAGCGCGCCCGCGAGTCGGCACCCGAAGCCGATCTCTCGATCGTCTCTCGGGTGCTGCCGCCGCCATCTTGGGTATGCGAATCAGGAAGTGGAGCCTTTCGGCTTCATTTCCCGGTCCCCTACTGCGCATGCGCGAGTCGCGCTGCGCAATAAGGATGGACCCGCTGCCTCTGGGATCCGTGTGTTTCCCAGCAGGCAGCAGGGGACCTTCGGAAAGGGGCGTAGATTCTGCAGAAAGGGGCGTACCTTCTGCGGAATCTATGCCGGAAGTGGGTGCAGATACCTGTACTGTACAGGTACATGCACCCCCCCCCTCCCCCCTGAAAGGTGCCAATTGTGGTGCCGGAGGGGAGGAGGATTCCAATGAGCGGAAGGTCCACTTTTTAGGGTGGATCTCCGCTTTAATGTGTGCCCACAAATGTAAACTGCTCAAATCACACTTGAGGTATCCCTTCAATCATTGGCATGAGAGCAATAATTCTAGTTAGTGGGTTCAGGCAATAATTCTAGCACTAGACCTTCTCTAAGATCCCCTCTCACACTGGGGTGCATTGCAGGCGCTACAGCGCTAGAAATAGCGCCTGCAAACCGTCCTTAAAGAGCCACTCCTCTGTGAAAGCCCTGAGGGCTTACACACTGGAGCAGTGTGCAAGCCCTGAGGGCTTACACACTGGAGCAGTGTGCTGGCAGGACGGTAAAAAAGTCCTGCTAGCATCTTTGGAGCGGTGGGTGAATACCGCTCCTTCACCCCCATTGAAATGAATGGGGCAGCGTGGCTATACTGATGGCAAAGCGCAGCTCTTTGCGGTGGTTTTAACCCTTTCTCAGCCGCTAGCAGGGGATAAAACTGCCCTGCTAGCAGCCGAATACAGTCGCTAAAAATGACGCTGGTTTGCCGCCGGTGTTCTGGCATATAGTGTCCTGCCATGGGATACTGTCCACCCCTTACTGCTCTTGCGCAGTCCGGCGTGGAAGAAGCTTCGTAAAATCTCCGAAGATGAACGGCGCCTGCGCCGTGAGTCTAGGAGGTAGCTCCACCATCCAAGCGGACATAGGGCTGGCGATATTAGAGGGCCCCTTGTGGGCTCGCTTTGCTCGCCATGCTTCGGGCTCAGCCTCGCTGCGCTTGGCTTTTTATTCCAACTCTGTCTACTTGGATGGTGGGGATAGAACCTGGACTCACTGCGCAGGCTCCGTTCATCTTCGGCTATTTTCGGAATCGGTGTGTACGGCGCAGTACACAGCGGACACTATCAGATGGGGGACTGTATATGATGGGACACTGGTGCCTGCACTGCCCCAGTGTGAAAGGGGCCTTACTCTAAATGAGTAACCATTTAAAAAAAAAAAAAATGTAAATGTCACCTATGGAGATGTTAACACGTGACATGTTGGGTATCTAATTACTTGGCGTAACATTCACATTATGCAAACAAATTAAGCTAACCATACTTGGTTTTTTTTTTTTTTTTTCCCAAAATTGTGTTTGAAAGACCACTGAGCAAATGCCGTGTGCCATAAAACATTGCAATGCCCGCCATGTTCTTCTCTGGGATCTTTGCTTAAAAAATATCTGTGGGGGTTCTAAGTAATTTCCTAGCAAAAAAAAACACTTTTGTTCTTTACAAGATAGTCAGACATACCTGGTCTTGAAGTGGTTAACTTTTTCTCATGACGTAGGGGACTTTTTGTCCCCTATGTGGTGATTTTTTGGTGACAGGCTCTCTTTACCGAGACATGCAGCACCTAAAACCCCCTGCATGTCTCTCCTGTGCTCTACTGGATGTAGTGCAAGGCAGATTGTACTGCATTACATTCTTTCCTGGCTGGGGAAACCCAACAGGACCCGGAAGTGACGACCTACACGATCCTCCCAGGTTAGGTACAAAATTGGGGGGGGGGGGGGGTGCGAGCAGATGTGTCTGCTCTACTCATTCCCCTCTACCCTGCAGATAGGCAAGCAAAGCCGGGGGGGGGGTCCACTTTACCTGGGTATGTAGAGAAAAAAACGACCACCTGCCCAGTACTGCATGTCCTAAGTGTCAAGTGCTCTAAATTGTGCATCCCTGCAACAGTGACTGTGCTGTCAAAGGCCCATGCGTCAAAGCAATTTCTAGGCACCGTGTTTTTTTTGTGCCCTGGATTAGTAGACTGATTTGGGCCCAGTTCATACATCCTAAATGGCCATGATGTTGTAAACATAACACTAGCAATGGCTTCCAGGTGTTGCTCAGCCTGTACAATGGAATTATGGGCTGAAAAGAAGAGTCGGGTCTTACAGTGGCAGCCCTTTCGGCACATTCAGGGGTCACCTAAAGTTCAGGACATTTGTCTACATCTGGGCACATTGTGGACAGCTTTGGTATTTTCTGCCTATCATTGGGTAGTACCAGCTGTGCATCTGACGCTGCCTAGGAAACGCCTGTCATGCCGACTGCAGTTATATTTACCACACCATGGCCGTGTGCTTGAGGCTTTACTCAAGGCTTTAGCTTGTGTTAAGTGTATGTACAGGACGCTTTCATTATGATTTTTGCAGCTTTGTTTTATCCTTCCCACCATCTATAACACAGGGCAAAAGTGGACGCGGCCCCTTCAAGCCTTCAAATAGTTCATAAGTGGCTTCAGGAGGGCCCAAGAAAATGTTTGCCTAGGGTCCAATCGGTATTCAAGATGGCCGTATAGACAAATGGCAACGGGCAGGACCCCTCTTGTTTTGGGACAAATTACATCGTCCCAGTCTCACTGTGCTGGTGCGGTAACCCCAATCTTGGTAAAGAGCCAATGACGCAGCTCTTTACCCATGTGCCCAATCACATGCAAACAAGGAATTGCCGTTTATTGACTCGCCTCACACTGACCGCGTGTGAGGAGAGCTGATCAGCAGCATTTCCTCACAGGGGAAACCTGTATAGGTAAGCGGGGCACTGATCATCAGTAGTGCCTAGTGATCCCTTTATCAGTGAAGGAGAAAAATTTACTTGTTTACAAACTTTTCTGACAAAACTAGGGAAACTTGGGTCTTATTTTTGTTAGCTAAAAATGTAAAAAAAAAAACAGCAGCGAGTGCTGTGCCCAGCTCCTGCCGCTGCTGTTGGTAAAACCCTGTATGGAGGGAGCAGGGGGGCATGGCCGAGCCGCACTATGTCTCTTAATGCCCACAGCTCAGCTTGGGTGAGCGCTCACGTGTGGAATGGAAGAGCCTAGGAAAGGTGGTTGGGGGCACGGGGACCCCTTCCAGATCCTGTAAAATCAATCGGATGGCTGTATAGCTGCTGCACTTTACATAAAGAAAGGGGCATCGCCGATGCTAAATGACATCAGGATCGTGGCTGCAGCATAGTGTATAACCTTTTGGCCACGGAATTTATTAAAAAGGTAGAAAACGTATAGATACCGGGATATTGGGCATCAATAAAAACATATTGTAGTGATCATATAAGCTTTGAAAAAAGAAGAAAGGGGCGCAGTGACAAACATTTTGACTACAAAGACTTCAACTGGGGTGTAACTCCATCCAAGTTGGAGTCTTTGTGGACGAAACGTGTCAGGTCTGGTGAGTCTGCTCCATGTCATTGCGCCCCTCTCTTTTTTTTTTTTTCTTGCAAAGCTTATGTGATCACTACAAGGAGATGTTTTTTATTGATGCCCAATATCCCGGTATCTATGTAAGTTTTCTACCTTTTAATAAAATCTGTGACCAAACGGTTTTACACTATGTGGAGGTCTCTTGTTTTTATGGATGTCGGAGTTTATAAATTGACAAGTGGCTCGGCTGGTGTGCAGAACCTTGCTGCCTACTCTTGGATATCTTCCCTGTGACTACCATCCTGACCATCATTACTACATGCTTGTTTAAAGTGGTTGTAAACCCTTACAACCAACTTTGACCTACAGGTAAGCCTAGATTAAGGCTTACCTGTAGGTCCAAGAAATATCTCCTAAACCTATACGGTTTAGGAGATATTTGCCGAAAGACAGGCACCGCTGTTTACGGCGCATGCACCGTAGACAGCGGCGCGCAAGCGCACTGAGCGCGCCGCGGTCAACGGTGATTTTCCGCGAGTGGCAGCTCCCGTGCGCATGTGCGGGAGTGACGTCATCGCGGCTTCGACGAATGACAGCGGCGGAGCGGCTAGACCC
Source organism: Lithobates pipiens (assembly GCF_037356315.1). NCBI lineage: Eukaryota > Metazoa > Chordata > Amphibia > Anura > Ranidae > Lithobates > Lithobates pipiens. Next base: position 8,938,124 of record NW_027507686.1, on the reverse strand, counting down.
ACCGAGGAGATGGATGCGCCGGACTACAGGGGACAGCGGAGACTTCGCTGGCTCCTGTGTCAGGTAAGTGACACATAATGGACTACGATGCGATGCGATGCACAGTAGTCCATTATGCTTAAACTTTGCAGGGAATGTAAGAGGAAGTAAACTCATCAGGGTTTACTTCCTCTTTAAAGCTGCCTTATGGTAAGCGTATTCAATCTCCTCTTCTGGGTGGTGGATGCACTTGTTCTGGTGACTCCTTAAGTCCACTTTTGGATTTTTTTCCGTAATCATCTTTTGTCATTTTTCACTATTTTGGACTATGTAATCAGATGTTATGTCACTTCATTTTTTCATTTTGCACTGTGCACTTTAGTATGCTGATATGTCATTATTATTGGCTATTTCAATATATTAAGCACTGCACTTTTGTACCTCATATAGTATCTCACAAAAGTGAGTACACCCCTCACATTTTTGTAAATCTTTTCTTCTATCTTTTCATGTGACAACACTGAAGAAATGACACTTGTCTACAATGTAAAGTAGTGAGTGTGCAGCTTGTATAACGGTGTAAATTTGCCGTCCCCTCAAAATAACTCAACACACAGCCATTAATGTCTAAACCTCTGGCAACAAAAGTGAGTACACCCCCTAAGTGAAAATGTCCGAATTAGGCCCAAAGTGACAATATTTTGTGTGGCCGCCATTATTTTCTAGCACTGCCTTAACCCTCTTGGGCATGGAGGTCACCAAAGCTTCACAGGTCACCACTGGAGTCCTCTTCCCCCTCCTCCATGATGACATCACAGAGCTGGTGGATGTTGGAGACATGCTTGGCCAGTCCATCACCTTTACCTGCAGTTCTTTAGCAAGGCAGTGGTCATCTTGGAGGTGTGTTTGGGGTGGTTATCATGTTGGAATACTGCCCTGCGGTCCAGTCTCTGAAGGGAGAGGATCATGCTCTGCTTCAGTATGTCACAGTACATGTTGGCATTCATGGTCCCCTCAATGATCTGTAGCCCCCCAGTGCCGGCAGCACTCATGCAGCCCCAGATCATGACACTCCCACCACCATGCTTGACTGTAGCCAAGACACACTTGTCTTTGTCCTCCTCACCTGGTTGACGCCACACACGCTTGTCACCATCTGACACCCAATATGTTTATCTTCGTCTTCTGGGACGACAACCATGCAAACCAATTTGATGCAGTGTGCGGCGTATGGTCTGATCACTGAAAGGCTGACCCCCCCCACCCCTTCAACCTCGGAAGCAATTCTGGCAGCACTCATACGTCTATTTCTCAATGACGCTGAGCACGTGACCTCAACTTCTTTGGTCGACCATGGCGAGGCCTGCAAAGGGGTTTGGTGTTGGGGGTATTAGCCTCCCATAACCAACCCAAACCAATAAATAGTAATTGGACTATACCAGTACTTTTTGTAACAAAAAAGGGGTAAAAATTTAAAATGTATCAAAGTTTAATGAAATACATAAAAAAAAAGGAACAAAAAGACAAAGGACAATACATAAGACATCAAAAATAAAATATAATACACCCCAGAATATTTGGCTTATACAAATACAAAAAAAAGAGAATTTCTGGTGGCGTACAGGGGTCTCCTCTACTAGTTTCGCGGACCAACCGCTTCTTCAGGAGGATATCTAAACAGATTGTAACAGATAGTTTACAAATCATTAGCAAACAATCAATTGATATATGGAAGAAATGAGAATATCGTTTAAACAAGGATACATAATCACTTAAAGAGAATATGGAAATCAACTCACCCACAATTCAATGAAGGACAAAATTAAAGAAATAAATGACAGGTGGATGGAACCCTATATTCCCCCTACCCCCCACTCCTTCAACCTCTGCAGCAATGCTGGAGGCACTCATATGTCTATTTCCCAAAGACAACCTCCAGATACGTGCATCTGCACTCAACTTCTCTGGTCGACCATGGTGAGGCCTGTTCTGAGTGGAACTTGTCCTGCTATACCGCTGTATGGTCTTGGCCACTGTGCTGCAGCTCAGTTTCAGGGGCTTGGCAATCTTCTTATATCCTAGGCCATCTTTATATAGAGCAACAATTCTTTTTTTTCAGATCCTCAGAGAGTTCTTTGCCATGAGGTGCCATGTTAAACTTTCAGTGACCAGTATGAGAGATTGAGAGCGATAACACCAAATTTAACACACCTGCTCCCCATTCACACCTGAGACCTTGTAACACTAACGAGTCACATGACAGCGGAGGAGGGAAAATGGCTAATTGGGCCCAATTCAGACATTTTCACTTAGGGGTGTGCTCCATTTTGTTGCCAGTGACACCACTGCCTTGATAAAGAACTGCAGGTAAAGGTGATGGACCGGCCAAGCATGTCTCCAGACCTAAACCCTATTGATCATCTGTAGGACATCCTCAAACGGAAGGCGGAGGAGCGCAATGTCTCCAACATCCACCAGCTCCGTGATGTCATCATGGAGGAGGGGAAGAGGACTCCAGTGGTGACCTGTGAAGCTCTGGTGACCTCCATGCCCAAGAGGGTTAAGGCAGTGCTAGAAAATAATGGTGGCCACACAAAATATTGTCACTTTGGGCCTAATTCGGACATTTTCACTTAGGGGTGTACTCACTTTTGTTGCCAGCGGTTTAGACATTAATGGCTGTGTGTTGAGTTATTTTGAGGGGACAGGAAATTTACACTGTTATACAAGCTGTACACTCACTACTTTACATTGTAGACAAGTGTCATTTCTTCAGTGTTGTCACATGAAAAGAGAGAAGAAAATATTTACAAAAAGGTGAGGGGTGTACTCACTTTTGCGAGATATTGTATATTTACACAATTTATGTTGGATTGTAGTGCTGGCAGCTACTGGTTTATAGTATAGTGCAGCCATTTTTTTTTTACAACCATTTCATGTAAATATCCTCCAGGCTATTGGTTCCTATTCCTCCCTTGGTTTTTTGGGTTAATAGAGCTAGAGGGCTGCCCTGAAAACACGAGGAAGTACTGATTTTCCGACTAAAGTAGCAAATGGGCAGACAATGTCTTTGCTCCTACCCCATAGGACCCCTTATCTATAAATTTTGAGGTTGATCCACTCCATTTGTTCCAGAACCAGCAGGGCCGTTTTTAAGGCAGGGCAAAAGGGGCAGCTGCCCTGGGCCCTGTCATTGTTGTGGGGCCCAAAGCAGCTGCCTCATACTTGCCAACTATCCCAGTATAAATTCCATTGTTCCCTGAGGTTTTAGTCCTGTTCTGTATCCCGATATCTCAGTGTGAAGTTCTGTGCTTACCTATTTACCACTTACCACTATTTACATGTCAATGTCAGTATTTACATGTAAACCCTGTGTTTACATGTAAATACTGACATTGACATGTAAATAGTGATGACATTAATATGTAAATAGAGGCAGACCGGCAGGATTCATATGTAAATAGAGGCGGTATTCATATGTAGATCATGCCCCCCTAAGGTCCTATCCACCAATACTGAATGCTGCCCACTGGGGGGTGGAGGGGCATGCTTGAAAGTCTGCACTGCACTGCCACTGAGCCAGAGAGTCCTAGGATCCCTGGGAGTTTAATGTCAATGGGTGAGGAGATGATGTGCTGTAACCTCTAGCAACCAATCAGTAAGCAGCAATGATGTGCAGTAACCTATAGCAACCAATCAATGAGCAGTATTGATGTACAGTAATCTCTAGCAACCAATCATCAAGCAGAAATCATGTGCTGTAACCTCTAGCAACCAATCAGTGAGTGGTAATTATACACTGTAACCTCTGGCAACCAAACGCATCCACTGTCTAATCTGATTCAGTAAACTGATTTTGAGTCTTGCTGCTTTTTATTATATGTCTCAAAGCAGGTGGAGAGAGAAACTGCATGGGGGGGGGGGGCAAAAATTATTTTTGCCCAGGGTCCAATCAATATTAAAGATGGCCCTGAGAACCAGCCTTCTCAACACCTGGGACGCTTCCTATGCTGCCATGCAGTTAATCAGGAGTGGAAAATTTTGGTAAGTTTTTGGTAACAAATTTCTGTAATTCCAACTCCAATACTTACCTTACCTTTGATCCAGGACAAGTACACAGATCAAAAGTTTAGAAATTTTCTGCTTGGATTTGTTTAGCTCGGTGACTCCGCATTGAAGCCATTGACGGCGAAGCAGCTCCTTTCCTTAAGAGGGTCGGGAATGGCAGCCTACAGAGTTTTCAAAGAATGGGGTTTGCGATGAGTTCGTTTTGCTGAATAAAAAGTGCATTTAACAAGGTCATTGTCAGTTCCCTATGAAAAGGAAGCTTTTACCAGTGCATTGGAAAAATGTAGGTAATGTGCTGTTCATGCATTTTGCTTGCTTTATCATTGACAGCAATTGAATTAAAAACGGTAGATGCGAGATGTGCATAGAAACCAATCGCCAGATGAAAGGAAAATAATTTAAAAAAAGAGAGAAGTGGCGATGTACCTTGCTCTAGCAAATGGCATTAATGTTATGCAGCTTGGCTGGCAGTGTACAGTTTAATTATCCACAGTGCAGTTGTTGGAATTAAATGCCATGTTCTACAGTTGTTGATTCGTTGTCCTTCTTAGAGGGCAGATGAAACGCGTACAATAGCTGTGTACTCTGCTGAAACAATTCTCTACACTGTCTGAACTGCTAAAGATCAAGCAGTGGGGGGGGGACGGGAGATGTGTGCCATTTACTGGAATCACAGGTCTAAAACTTCACAGAAGTGTTATTGTATAGTATGCATGGGCATGGATATTGGCATCTTGCTTGTAACACCGGGGTCTGTGAGGATGTGACCTATTGGTTTGCTTTGGGCTGCAGTCCGATTGGAGCCCATTGTTGTGTCTAATGCCCCGTACACACGACCGGACTTTTTGACAGCAAAGGTCCGACAGAATGAGTCCGTCAGACAATTTGATCGTGTGCGGGCTCCATCGGACCTTTGCTTGACAAAAATCCGGCGGACTTTAGAAATAGAACATGTTTTACATTTTTCCGCCGGACCGAGAAATCCGTTCGTGTGTGTGCTAGTCCGACGGACAAAAAAACGACGCTAGGGCAGCTATTGGCTACTGGCTATGAACTTCCTTATTCTAGTCCGGTCGTACGTCATCACGTTCCAATCTGTCAGACTTTGGTGTGATTGTGTGTGGCTAAGTCTGTTCATTCGGAAAGTCCATCGGAACTCCGCCCAAAGTCCGTCGGAAAGACCGTCGGACCTAGTCCCTCGAAAAGTCCGGTCGTGTGTACGCGGCATAAGGCACTCTGACCCTCTAAGCCTCAGGGAGGCACAACGAGCTTTCAGGTCTTAAAGGTTTTGCAGCAACCCACTCCGGGCAAAAAAAAAAGTTTTCCCATGCAGTGGGGCGGTGCTCGCACTACATGGGTTAGCTGTTTTGTTCACACTTCTCCTAAGGATTGCAGGGGTGCAGTGCGTTTTGCAATTCTGCGAACTGTTTTCAGCTGACAGCGGGCCAAAGCCCGTTGTCGGCTGACGTCTCTCTGCTAATTTAGGCTTGGGAAAGATCCCGACCATATGGTCGTTATCTGCCCAGAAGTCTGAACCGACACCTCTCTCAACGATCTGCTGAAAGCCCCTCCCACCCCCTCCACAGTCCAGTGCTTTTGGAGGGGAGAGCAGAGAGCTGCTGACTGGCAGTCACGGCTCTCTGCTCAGAATAGAGGGGAGAACTGAGCGCTTAAGTGGTTTTTGATCGCTTAGTCCTCACTGCAGATTTGGTGGGGGACAGATGCAGCATCCACCTTGGTGAGTATAAATGTTTTTGTTTTGTTTTTTAATTCCTGAACTTCTCTCTTAACTGCTTGTTTTTTTTATTTTATTTTTTATTTATAGGAGTGCAACAAATACAATAAATCGTACTTCCCATACAGTACAACCAATGGTATGGTACAATAGGTACATCAAGGAGGCAGATAAATTCTGCAAAGCGGTCAATAAGCAATCACAGTAAACATCCATCGTACCTAAAGAAAGGAGCACATCAAAGTCAACAATTAGTTAGGTATATTCGGAAGAGAACCAAAAGAGCCTCCCTGGGTATCAGATCAGGATATACATTCGTAGGAACAAAGAGTGTCTCCCTGATTCCAGGAGGAGACTATCAGTCACAGAGGCAAGTCGAAGGTTGAAGTTGAACAAAAAGAGAGTAGAGGAGCAGGAGAGAGGAAAGAAGGGAGAGGAAAAAAAAGGGAGGGGAGGAAAGGGGTCACCACTGGGGAGCAGGAGCAACCCTTACCAGTTAAACGTCACACACCACCTAAAATGTGGCTTGAGTTAAGAATATTGGAGGAACACAATAGAGAGATGGAAAAGGTCCCAATAGAACCATCTGGTTTTATGTTCCTCGGATTTATCTTGCAGAGCAGAAGTCGGGTTTTCCATTTGCTCAATAACAGCCACTCTTGCGAACCACTGGGCCACCGTTGGAGCAGACTGTTGTTTCCACATACGAGGGATACAGGCCTGTACTGTGTTGAGAAAGTGTTTGAGAAGAGATTTGTGATCTTGTTTCCTGGATAAAGGTGTTAAATTAAGTAGAGCCATGGCTTCATAATCCTGCAGGGAGACGGTGAATTTATGAATACGTTGAAGTACCAGTTGCCAAAAGGGATGTAACTTGGGGCAGTCCCAGAAAATGTGTAGGATGGTACCTACGTGCAAGCCACATCGCCAGCATCTGTTCAATTGCTGAGAGATAGGGATGAGCTCGGTGTTCGACTCAAACATCGGCCGTTCGTCTGTTTGGCAAATTCAGAACCTTGTGGACCGTTTGCACCAAATTCATGTGGCACGAACGGTCCACAATGCACTACGCCATCGCAGTGCATTGCTGGCTCATGATTGGCCAAGCATGCACTGTGACCCTGCATGCTTGGCCAATCACAGCGTCGGCAGCCAGGAGAGCCATAATTGGCCACAGGCAATTAAAGCTCAGAGGGTTTAGTACACGCCCCACACTATATAAGGCTGCCAGCACGGCGGCATTGTGTAGTGTGTCGGCGTGCCGGGAAAGAGCTAGATATGCAGGGACAGTGTGTTCTTTTCTCAGCCATCTGCAGGAGTTAGTGGGTGTTGTGTGCCTCCAGCACAGTATACACCTGTATCTACCCTTTATTGCTGGTGTTCTATAATAAAGACATCTGCAGGAGTTAGTGGGTGTTGTGTGCCTCCAGCACAGTATACACCTGTATCTACCCTTTATTGCTGTTGCTCTCTAATACAGGCATCTGCAGGAGTTAGTGGGTGTTGTGTGCCTCCAGCACAGTATACACCTGAAGATACCCCGTATTGCTGGTGTTGTCTGTTGCATATCTTGCATATTAGCCTTTAAAATTAGCACTTTTGATTTTGAACGTTCGAGTCCTATAGACTTTAATAGGGTTCTAAAGTTCGTACAAATTTTAGGTCCGTTCAAAGGTTCTGTTATGAACCGAACCGGGGGTAGTTCGGCTCATCCCTTCTGAGGGAACATTTTTTCTAGAACCGACGTCCTTTACCAGCACGTTAAGTATTTTATAAGTAGTCTCCGAATATTTACTACAAAGAGAAGACTTATGCATGAAGAAAAATATATGTTCTCGGGAATCTGAAAAAGTGACTCCCATTTCATGATAAAGCGGTCCGATATGGTATGAATATCCAACAAGACTTTGTATGAAGTAGAAAGGAAATGACAAATTGGCCACTCGCCTAAACAAAGCACCTTGAAATAATGTAGCTTTCTTAAGAAGAGCGAAGGCTCAGGCAGGGATAGAAGGAAACGGGAGATCTGGAGAGCCCTCCAGGGGTCCTGTTCGATGGGTGCCTGGGCAGACAATAAGTTAATAGACAGAATCCAGTTCTGAGATCATAACCATTGAAAACGCATGAGCCCCTGTGGAGATTGTGATATAAAAGAGGGATCAGTAAGGCCAGGGGGGAATTCTAATTAACGGCTCGTTTGTGTCTAGTGGATTGTAGTAGGGAGATAAAGTTACCTTATTCTTGCTGAACATGACTGGTTCTGCTCTTGCCCTGTTCTGCCCCCCTCCTGCCTTGTGCAGTGAACTGTTCCTGACGCCATCACGCCCATAGACCTGCAATGGATGTGAGGACGTCAGGAACAGTCCACCGCTGGATCACGGGGAAGCGCCGTTAGCTGGTGGAGCAGAGGATTAGGTGAGTATACGGATTTCTCCTCTCCCCTGGACAGAACGAGCAGTTAACATGTGCAGTGTGAGCACAGCCCCAATGCATGGGAACACTTTTTTTATTTGCCGGACATGGGCTTTACAGCATTGAGGTTCTTGCCCAAATCTGTTGTCTAATTGCATCATTGAGCCAACTGTGTGTCAGAAACCATGAAACAGACAGAGACAGAAGTACAATCAAATCACACTTGTTTATTAATAAAAATAAAAAGGTAAATAGAAAAAAGCGTAGTCAAGCATAGCCAGAGTCCTGTAGCCAGATCGGGTAGTCAGCCAGTCCAAAGTTCATTAACCAGATTGGGTAATCAGCCAGGCCGGAAGTCAGGGATCCAAGGAGAGCAACTGCAAGCAGGATAAGAAGCCAGGTGGGATGTCAGCAAGCCAGTCTTGAAACAAACAACAGGGGATGGTTCCTTGTGATGTGACCAATGTGAAGGCAAATGAAAAAGTGAGCAGGAAGGCTTTAAATAGGCAGGTCAGACGAGCATCTTCGGGAACAGCTGGTAACTGTGGAAAGAGAAGAGAGCTGGCAATTAGCCGACAGCTGAGCGCCCAGCCCAGAGGAGGAAGGGCTAAGCCAGCCCTGACACTGTGACAACCCCATGGTCAGGAAAATTCAACCTTGCCTGCAGGGCCTTATGGGGCAGTACATAAATGATTAAATCTGTGCTCACTAAAGACCTTAAATCAGTTCTTCAGCCAAGTTTCCAAAAATTAGAAGTCAGCAGCTACACAAACTGTAGCTGCTGATTTTTAATACACAGACATCCACCTGTCCAGGGATCCAGCGATGTGCTCATCCGGGCTGGTTCTTCATCGGCCTTTGGGTCCCAGGTGCTGGCATGTTAACAGTGGAAAGGAGGCTGTGACACCTTCTGACTTCACGACCAGCTTCTCATTGCGTATGCATAAGATGCACTGCACCCTGTGAATGGTCTCTCAGCCTTCTGGGACCTGTAATGTGTTGGGGGGTGGGGGTGGAGGGTGTGAACTTCCACTTGGATCACCTAAGTAAGAGCAGGTACCTGTCAAAACTAGGTACCCACTTCTCAAACACAACAAAAAATATGTGCCAAAAGTTAAAGGGGAGGGAGGAGGAAGAGCAGAACTTCCCCTTTTGGGGGAAGTTCTACTTTAAAGTGGTTGTAAACCTCAGACACAAAATATGAACAAAGCATATCCCTCTATTGTGTGTACTTGTCTCAAGAGCACTAAGTGTAATTTCTGTCTGTTGCCTCCTTCATCTGCTATCAGCATCAGAGTCACTTCTGACAAGTTTTCTTGACACTAATGCCTCGTACACACGATCGGACTTTCCGACAACAAAACCATGGATTTTTGTTCGAAGGTTGTTGGCTCCAACTTGTCTTACATACACACGGTCACACAAATGTTGACCAACAATTACGAACGTGGGAACGTGGTGACATACAAGATCTACAACGAGCCGATAAAAAGAAAGTTCAATAGTCATGTGCTATCTCCATTATGAACGCTAGTTTTAAAAGACCGAACACTTCCGGTTCGTACTTGATTCCGAGCAAGCGTAAACTTTTGTTTGACAGACTTGTGTTCACACGATCGGAAAGTCCGACAACAAAGTTTTGTTGGCGGAAAATTTGACAACCTGCTAGAGAACATTTGTTGGCGGAAAGTCCGACAACAAATGTTCAATGGAGCGTACACACGGTCGGACTTTCCGCCAACAAGCTCACAACCAACATTTCCCATCGGAAAGTCCGACCGTGTGTATGCGACATTAGAGAAAAATGGTGATGGGATGGGAACTCCAGCGCACAGCCTATGATTGACAGCCTGAGATATGTTCCTGTGTGCTGTGTGGAGGGCAGTGTGTCCCTTTCTTCCAATCAGCTCTCAGAGTTCTCCTTACTTAGCTCTGCAGTGTGTAAGGCCGCGTACACACGGGCGGACTGTTCGCCCAAACACTGTTCAGCGGACAAGGTTGGGCGAACAGTCCGCCCGTGTGTACGCGGCCTAACTTTAGCCCTCCGCCTCCTGTTTTCCGAACTCTCAGACAAGCTTTATAAATTCTGGACTTGATGTAGAGAAAAGACTGCAGATAAACAGGAACAACTTATGTAGGAGCATTTGGTTCATCTCTGTGTATCAGTCCAGTCACTTCACTGGGTATATGGAAGGGTTTACAAGTTGACTGTTATTATATGGGGCCTTTCAGTAACTATACATGTCCACATCAAGGTATTCTTGAACGCTGGTCTTTATCATTAAAAGCAGTCCACAAGCTCCAGTCTAGTGACGCTACCTAGGTTGGGATGATGCCATCAGTCTGCTCAGGCTGCGGTGAGCATTTCTACAGTCTCCTGATTTCTAAGATCCACGTTTTATCATATCAGTCCCTAAACTCCAAGCTATTGACTCTGCCTAGGCTGGGATGATGTCATCTGTCTGCTGCAGGCTGAAGAGAACATTTCTTTAGTCCCCCCATCCTCTATAGCAGGAGTCTCCAAACTTTTTAAACAAAGAGACAGTTTCCTGTCCTTCAGACCTTCTGGGAGTCGGACTATGGTCATAGGGATTAGAAAAGGTCCTGATATCAGTGGGAAAATACAATGCCCCATCATTGGTGCCAGTGGGAGGAATTGTGTCCCATCATTGGTGTTATTTGATCCCATTGTTGGTGTAATTGGAAAGAAATTTTGCCCCCTCATTGGTGTTATTGGGAGGAATGGTGCCCCCTCATTGGTGTTATTGGGAGGAATGGTGCCCCCTCATTGGTGTTATTGGGAGGAATGGTGCCCCCTCATTGGTGTTATTGGGAGGAATGGTGCCCCCTCATTGGTGTTATTGGGAGGAATGGTGCCCCCTCATTGGTGTTATTGGGAGGAATGTGCCCCCTCATTGGTGTTATTGGGAGGAATGGTGCCCCATCATTGGTGTTATTGGGAGGAATGGTGCCCCCTCATTGGTGTTATTGGGAGGAATGGTGCCCCCTCATTGGTGTTATTGGGAGGAATGGTGCCCCCTCATTAGTGTTATTGGGAGGAATGGCGTCCCATCATTGGGGGAAATTGAGCCCCTTCATTGGTCAGTTCCCCCTGTGCCCCTTCATTGGTCAGCTTCCCCTCTACCTCCGACCACGACAGGCTCTCTGGCTGGCAGAACCGTCACTTTTGGGTTGGACTGCAAGCTGCAGTCCCAACCCTGTGCTGCTCTCTTGCGTATGGATAGGCCCTCAGATAGCCTAGCAGCCAGATGTCCCTGGGATAGGCCTCCGGCTCTGGCCTAGCAGCCTGGGGCAGTACAACACACATCCACCCAGACAAGACAGCTGTCCAGGTAGCACAGAACCCCAATCACCTGACAACACCCAAATAAATAGGTTCTCCCAGCAGGCTAAGGGATTCTAGAAAATCCCTATCCCTTGGCTGAGACAACCCCATATATTCCTAATCTGTCCTTGCAATGCCCTTGTCTTATCTACCCGGTACCCGGCCACCTAACAACAGGAGAGAGAAGTGCAGCAATTCCAGAATTAGGGCAAAGTCAGTTGACCACCTAGCAATTGGCCAAAGCAACTATCACTTGGCAAATAAATTTAAGGGCAACCCTGCCTAAACATCAGGGTGATATATATATATATATATATATATATATATATATATATATATATTTTTTTTTTTCATATATATTTTCTGAACACAGCTTCATCCCCAGTGTCAAGAGGGTGTGCACACGTATGCAACCACATTATTTACGTTTTTTATTGTCACCCACCCCCCACAAAAAAAAAGATTTCAATTTGTTTTTCAGGTTCTGAAGTGATTTATCTTTGTCTAATTTTTTTTTTTTTACGTCACAGAAACCTGACATTTTAACAGGGGTGTTTAGACTTTTTTATATCCACTATTTGACGGAGTGATCACGTGGTAAACGGCCGATATCAGCGGCCATTGACCGTGATGCGCCGGGTCCAGTCACTAATATTCCTGGGTGTGTACCCCAGGGGGGTGCGCAGGAGCGTGTTTCTGGGAGGACGTCAATGTACGCCTTCCGTCCCGGAGTTATCTGACCGCGGTGTAACCGTCATTCGGCTATAGCGCGGTCGGCAATCAGTTATATTTTAAGGGTGAAAAAGTTCTGAAATTATTTATCTTTGTTTGATTTTTTTTTACATCAGAGAAACCTGACATTTTAACATGGGTGTGTAGACTTTTTATATCCACTGTACGTATTGAAGCTTTTTAACCTCTTTTTGTCACCTCAGCTGTGGTTTTGCGATTCTCAACCCTGAAAGAAGATCTTCGGCTTCACTCAGCACAGGTTCATTCTTTTCTAGCACAAACATCATTTATGGTATACTAGATCTTTGTTTTTCCCCCTTTTGCCAGAGATCAGTGAATGAAAGGCAAACCTCTTATTCCCTCTGCCGCCTTCCCCGCCTCTCTAAGATTGGTCTAATAAGCTCTTGAATTCCATATTTCGCATGGAAAGCCGCAACAATCAAAACTCTGAAAATTATCGAGCTGGCCTTAAAAAAATACACATGTTCAGCTGAAAAAACACAAACCTTTGACAATCCTAATCAGACGTGACATTCTCTTCTATGGCATCTCTGTGATTCATTGTTTTCCTGTCATCCGAAGACATAATTATTGATTATATTCTAGAAATAGCGTATACCTGCAGATAAAGTGACTTGTTCTCCACCAGTTTGTCCATACTTTTGACATAAAGCTTTAACTAGGGTTTTATTTTTTTCTCTTCTTCTCGGGTTGTTACAAAGTGATTGGGCCTGTCTCCTTCAGTGAATGCAAATAACTCCCCAGTGGTAGCTAAGTAAAGTTATATAATACATGACCCCGCTGGAAATCCCATTAAAAAAACTATGGACATTAATGAAGTCTAATGAGCATTGAAAAGCAAATGCTGGTCTATACGTTCATGTAGAAATAGCTAGTTGCTTTTCTAAAAAAAATGCTGAAGCATCGTACACCAAATCTTTTCTCTGCTACCACTACTCCTTCACTGCTATTTCTGCCTGTCAGCCCTTCCCCAGCCAGAAACCCAATTTGTGGGTGTTGATGTTCAGCTTAGGTAACAACAGGAACACCCCCCCCCCCCCCACCCTCGTTGAGTGAGCAAATCATGGGGAGTAGAAAATTCTGGACAGCCGCACTCCAAATGAAATTTCTTGTGGCTTTATTAGAACATCAGGATCACACTGTACATGCCACAGCAAAGTAATACAGAACCAAAAACACCTGACGCATTTCACACTAAACGTAGTGCTTACTCATAGCTTCATAGCCTTGTTCAGTGAGCACATGTTACAGTACTTCCAGGATTTATGAGACCTCCAATATTCACAGGATCCCTGCTGGGTCTGCCAGGATTCCTAGGACCTCCAATATTCACAAGATCTCTGGAGGGTCTACCAGGATCCATAGGACTTCCAGTATTCATAGTATCCCTGCTGGGTCTACCAGGATTCCTAGGAACTCCAATATTCACAGGAACTCTCCTGGGTCTACTAGGATTTCCCATATTTACAGGATCCCTGGAGGCTCCACCAGGATTCCTAAGACCTCCAATATTCACAGGGTCCCGACTCCCTCTTACCTTGACCACTGGGTTGTCATCAAAAATCATACATGCCTAACTAATCCACGTTGTCTGGTGTATCCTGTCACTCTGCCAACACACCAGGTCCTGTGGGGCCATCTTCTCTTTTTTATGTCTTCGGGGGCCAGCTGTCCCCAAGATTCTTGTAGTGGGGCCCCTGCCGGAGCAGGTGCACATGCCCAGAGTTCCAAAGATTACGCCAAAGCCCCCTGGAATGTGTGACATGAGTATTCCACAAGGCTTTGGTGGGGGGGGGGGGGGGGGTCATCCTTACCTAGACAAGAGAGCCAGAAGCATTGCAATGTACACTTGTGTAACTGGAGGGCAAGGAGAGAAATTATGAAAAAGGATTAAAGAGGATGAAGGTCTGCTTCAAAGCTGAATTCCTGGTATGGATTTCCAGTTTGGACCAACTTAAGGCTAGGTTTACACACTGCTCGCCCTTAAGCTGCAAAGGCAGAGGACGAACTGCACGAACGACCCCCTGTGAGCATCCAGGCTTGCAGCAGGTTAGCCGCTCAACACAGCAGACCCCAAAGACAGCCAAAATCACTGTAGTAGTTGCCGCTGTTCAGCACAGGCACTCATCACAAGACCTTGAAGACAGCCACAATCACTGTAGTAGCAGCAGCCGCTCGGCACATTCCCCCCCGAAGACAGCCACGATCACTGGAGTAGCTGAAGCTGCTTTCCCACAGACCCCGAAGACAGCCACGATCACTGGAGTAGCTTCAGCTGCTCGGCACTGGACCCTGAAGACAGCCACTGTAATTCTAATAGTGGCAGACGTTTAGCACAAGGCCCAGAAGACAGCTACATTAGTAGCAAATGCTTGGCTCAGGACTTCAAAGACAGCCACAATTACTGTAGTAGCTGCAGCCGCTTGTCACAAGACTCCAAAGACAGCAACAATTACTGTAGTAGCCACAGCTACTTGGCACAGGACCCAGAAGACAGCCACAATTACTCTATTAGCTGCAGCCGCTTGGCACGGGACCCTGAAGACAGCTGCAATCACTATAATAGTGGCAGCTCCGATCGCTGTAGTAGCTGCAGCCACTCTGCACAAGACCCTGAAGACAGCCACAATCACTATAGTAGCTGCAGCTGTTTGGCACAGGACCCAAAAGACAGCTATGATCGCTGCAGTAGCTGCAGCCGCTTGTGGCACAGGACCTAAAATACAGCATCGATCAGTGCAGTAGCTGAAGCCGCTCGGCACATGGCCCAGAAGACAGCAACGATTAGTGTAGTAGTGGCAGCCGCTCGGCACAGGACCTCAAAGACAGCCACAATCACTATAGTAGCTGCAGCTGTTTAGCACAGAACCTCAAAGACAGCTATGATCGCTGCAGTAGCTGCAGCCGCTTGTGGCACATGACCTAAAATACAGAATCGATCAGTGTAGTAGCTGAATCCGCTCAGCAGCCACAGTTAGTGTAGTAGTGGCAGCCGCTCGGCACAGGACCTCAAAGACAGCCACAATCAGTGTAGTAGCTTCAGCCGACCAGCACAGGACCCAGAAGACCACAGTGATTCTTTGCTTCCTCAGTGCCTTCATAGGTATGGAGTATACACTCACCAGCCACTTTTTTTAGGTAAACCTGTTCAATTGCTTGGTAACACAAATTGCTAATCAGCAAATCACATGGCAGCAGCTTAATGTATTTAGGCATCTAGACATGGTGAAGATGACTTGCTGAAGTTCAAACCGAACACCAGAATGGGGAAGAAAGGGGATTTAAGTGACTTTGAACGTGGCATGGTTGTTGGTGCCAGATGGGCTGGTCTAAATATTTCAAAAACAGCTGATCTTCTGGGATTTTCATGCACAACCATCTCTCGGGTTTACAGGGAATGGTCCGAAAAAGACAAAATATCCAGTGAGTGGCAGTTGTGTGGAGGAAAATGCCTTGTGGATGTCAGAGGTCAGTGGAGAATGGGCAGACTGGTTCCAGATGATAGAAAGGCAACAGTAACTCAACCACTCGTCCCCCTCGTCCCCCAGGCATGAAGAAGACCATCTCTGGACACACAACACATCAAACTTTGAAGCAGATGGGCTACAGCAGCAGAAGACCACACCGGGTGCCACTCCTGTCAGCTAAGAACAGGAAACTGAACAATTCATCCAGCCTCACCAAAATTGGACAATATAAGATTGGAAAAACGTTGCCTGGTCTGATGAGTCTCGATTTCCGCTGCGACATTCAGATGGTCAGGTCAGAATTTGGCGTAAACAACATGAAAGCATGGATCCATCCTGCCTTGTATCACCGGTTCAGGCTGGTAGTGGGGGTGTAATGGTGTGGGGGGATATTTTCTTGGTACACTTTGGGCTCCTTAGTACCAATTGAGCATCGTTTAAATGCCACGTCCTACCTGAGTATTGTTGCTGACCATGTCCATCCCTTTATGACTACAGTGTCCCCATCTTCTGATGGCTCCTTCCAGCAGGATAATGCCCCATGTCACAAAGCTCCAATCATCTCACCACTGGACAATGAAGTCACTGTACTCCAATGGCCTCCACACTCACCAGATCTCAATCCAATAGAGCTCCACACTCACCAGATCTCAATCCAATAGAGCTCCACACTCACCAGACCTAAATTCAATAGAGCTCCACACTCACCAGATCTCATCCAATAGAGCTCCACACTCACCAGATCTCAATCCAATAGAGCTCCACACTCACCAGATCTCATCCAATAGAGCTTCACACTCACCAGATCTCAATCCAATAGAACTCCAAACTCACCAGATCTCATCCAATAGAGCTCCACACTCACCAGATCTCAATCCAATAGAGCTCCACACTCACCAGATCTCAATCCAATAGAGCTCCACACTCACCAGATCTCATCCAATAGAGCTCCACACTCACCAGATCTCATCCAATAGAGCTTCACACTCACCAGATCTCAATCCAATAGAGCACCTTTGGGATGTGATAATGGGAGATTCGCATCATGGATGTGCAGCCGACAAATCTGCAGCAACTGCGGGATGCCATCATGTCAATATGGAACAAAATCTCTGAGGAACGTTTCCAACACCTTGATGAATCTATGAAATGAGGAATAAAGGCAGTTCTGAAGGCAAAAGGGGGTCCAACTCGGTACTAGCAAGGTGTACTTAATTAAGTGGCCAGTGGGTGTATATACTTGCATTGGTCCAAGCAACGTAATCCATACCTAGAATAAGATTTACGGAGCCAATCGTCTCTTTGGTAGTTGCCCCAGAATATTCCCCAAAAAACTATTTCATGTAAACTCATTGTATGTATCTTTTTTTTTTTTGCCGGGAGTTTCACTTTAAATCCACGAGGTCCAAGTAACTGATATCGACTGTAATTCTTTCTGCAGGAAACAGAGAATGTAACTTAAAGGCATGGAAGTCGAAAAGTCCTTTGTATGTATATCATACCCAGAGTTCTAGCTTAATATTCCAGACTGGACAGGAATGGACCATTATTATGATTTACTGAAAGGTGAGCGGAAACAATTCTTCCAGAATGGGAGATTTTATTGAAAGGTGCTGCCCGTGGCTGTGCCCGGAATACACAATCAGGGCGAGAGCAGCAGGCAGATCCTTATCACCGGCATTTTTTGCGGCACACATGTGACAATCACGGCCCATGACCTGGACTGTGTCTGGCGGAGCGGGCAAGGCTGCCAGCTTATCATTGGCAGATCTTTAATTTATTAATGTTGATGAAAATTTCAGTTATTTTATAAAAAGGTGGGGGGGGGGGGGGGTTCATGGGAATGATTGGAGCAGTCTGACAAGGATCACATACACACACAGATACCGTCTTTGTAAAATTAGATTTCTTCTTGCCTTAACCACTTAAGGACCTTTTTCTGAGATTTGTTAAGATCAAGTTAATAACATTTTTTTTTTTTTGCTAGAAAATTACTTAGAACCCCCAAACATTATTATTTTATTTTTTTTCTAACACCCTAGAGAATAAAATGGTGGTCGTTGCAATACTTTCTGTCACACCGTATTTGCGCAGTCGTCTTACAAGCGCATTTTTTTGGAAAAAATACACTTTTTTTTAATTAAAAAATAAGACAGCGGTTAAGTTAGCCCAATTTTTTTTTTTATATCATGAAAGATAATGTTATGTCGAGTAAGTTGATAGCCAACATGTCACGCATCAAAATTGTGCCCGCTCGAATGGAATGGCGACAAAATTTTACCCTTAAAAATCTCCATAGGAGACGTTTAAAAAAATTCTACAGGTTGCATGTTTTGAGTTACAGAGGCGTTCTACAGCTGGAATTATTGCTCTCGCTCTACCGATTGTGGCGATACCTCACATGTGTGGTTTGAACACCGTTTTCATACGCGGGTGCTACTCACGTGTGCGTTTGCTTACGCAAGCGAGCTCGTCGGGCGTGTTTAAAAAAAAAATATAATTTCTTATTTATTTTACCCTGTTTTTAATTTTTTTTTTTTTTTTATTCACTTTTATTCTTATTACTAGGAATGTAAACATCCCTTGTAATAGAGAAAAAGCATGACAGGTCCTCTTAAATATGAGATCTGGGGTCAAAAAGTCTTCAGATCTCATATTTAAACTTAAATGCAATAAAAAATAAAATAAAAAAAAATGTCATTTAAAAACAATTAGTTCACACCCAACATTTGTTGTCGGAAAATCAGATCATGTGTACGGGGCATAAGAGTTCCCTTCACCGGAACTAAGGGGCCAAGCCCAACCCCTGAAAAACGACCCCCACACCATGATTGTCAGAAAATTTGAGAACCCGCTCTCAAACATTTGTTGGCGGAAATTCCGACAAGAAATGTTCTATGGAGCCTACAAACGTTCAGAATTTCCAACTACTAGTTCACACCCAACATTTGTTGTCGGAAAATCCGATCGTGTGTACGGGGCATAAGAGTTCCCTTCACTGGAACTAAGGGGCCAAGCCCAACCCCTGAAAAACGACCCCCACACCATGATTGTCGGAAAATTTGAGAACCCGCTCTCAAACATTTGTTGGCGGAAATTCCGACAACAAATGTTCTATGGAGCCTACAAACATTCGGAATTCCCGACAAC
>NW_027507686.1:8909214-8914214 GCF_037356315.1 Lithobates pipiens | reverse complement strand
GCACTAATTTTGTCCTTAGACAGTCACCGAGTAAGATATGCAAACAGCGGACCATGATAAAGCAGTCATTCAACAGTATCTGAAATGTCATTTGTTTTACTGAGCTTTGCATATTTAATTGCCTCAGTAAATGACTTATCGCAAAGCAAATAGTAAATCATCCTTAGAACTTCATTACATCAGTGCGTGCGTATCCACGCCAAACCTCACATTGTTTTCCCATTGTAATGGCTTCTGTGTCAGTGGTTGCGGTGATGTACGGAGCACATCTCTTTCCGGAGGGGGGGGGGGGTCGCACTGGCCTGCAAAGCTCAGATGGAGCAGATGTACCGTGTGACCCATTGTATGAGGAACCCCCTTCCAATGATCGAATTTGGGGGTCTCCGGTGAAGCCTTCTGTTGAGGTTACAGCTGCAGCACTCACCGCTAAGGGGCCGCTGACAACAGACAGGTTCTCCTAAAAAAAAAAAATCGAATAAAGTGCATAAAAATTCATACCATAATTTATGTGCTAATAAATATTAAATATATAAAATGCCCAAAAGAAATTGGTAGACAAGAGTTAGAGAATAGATTATTTTTGTAATGCCGCGTACACACGATCGGAATTCTCGTCGGAAAATAAAATTTCTGATGGTTTTTCCCGACGGAATTCCGACAGAATTCGGCTCAAGCTGTCTTGCCTACACACGGTCACACCACATTCCGATCGTTTATAACGCGGGTGACGTACAACACGTACGACGTGACTAGAAAAAGGAAGTTCAATAGCCAGTAGCCAATAGCTTCTGTCTCGTAGTTGAATCTGAGCATGCGTGATTTTTGGGCGTGTCGGAATTGCATACACACAATCGAGATTACCAATAGAAAGTTTTTCTGTCTGGAAAATTGAGAACATGCTATCAATTTTTGGCTGGCGGAAATTCCGACAGCTAAATTCCGATGGAGCGTATACACGGTCGCATTTTCCGATGAAAAGCTCTCATCGGTCTTTTTCTGGCCGGAATTCCGATCGTGTGTACGCGGCATTATTATTACGTTTTACAAAATGGCACGGGTTTACAAAGTCATTTCAAGAAAGAAAAAATGATCACCCACTTGACCTCTGGAGGATTTAGCCCCCTTCATGACCAGGCCATTTTTTGCTATACGGCACTGCGCTTCTCCGCTCTCTGCTGATGTCTTCTAGCCCTTTCCGGTTCCCCTCCCTCTGTCCATTGTCTTCTGCCTCTTCCGGGTCTTGTCCGTTATCTTGTCGCTCTTTTGCCGGGTCTTCTCCGCTGTCTTCTCCCCTGTTCTTCTTCAGAGGTTGACTCAACGCTCTCCCCCGCTCTAATCTTGGGTGACCGGTGTGCCACTACTTATTTTGGCATGGGGTGGGGCAAACAGGTGACGCCATCCAAAGGCCCCACCCCTTATGAGGTCACCACATGGGGCATGATGGGAGTGACATCATCAGGGGTGGGCCGTCAGTTGACTTCACCTGGTGACCCCTCCCCATGCCAATATAAGTAGTGGCACACCGGGCACCCAGGATTAGAGCGGGTGCAGTAGGTTAAATGGCTTCTGTCCAAAATTGGCCCTAGTATATGAATGGGGACCTTAGATTGTGGGCTCCTTGAGGGTAGGGACTGATGTGAGTGTGCAATGTACAGGGATAGGGTCGGACACACACTCAGGTTGAACTGGATGGACTGGTGTCTTTATTGAACCTTACCAACTATGAAACACTGCACACCCAGCATTAGAGCGAAACTGCTTCCTACACTTTTCGTCGCTGATTGATGTTATTCTAACTGGACTATATAGGCTCAACATTGTAAAGCACTAGAGGGTGCTGCCACCTCTCCACATACAATCTACTAGCAACATGTTGGCTGCCATATTACCAGAAACCAATGCTCTCGGGAATGAGGTTATCATAAATCTAATCAGCCAAGTTAAAGCAAACAAATCGTGAGGATACGAAATTATATTAACATGTTCAAATTAACATTGGCGCAATCAATTCATATTATCCTTATTTGCTTACCTTTATATAGTCTATCCCCCCTTCAATTCATCATGAATGCTGCTACCAGGCCCATCCACCTTATTAACCACTCCGTGTCTGCTACCCCTCTCTGCCAATCAGCCCAACAAATTAAATTTAAAATACTAAGAATTTACAAAGCCATACACAACTCTGCCCCCAGCTACATCACTAGCCTAGTCTCAAAAGACCAACCTAATCGTTCTCTTCATTCCTTCCAAGACCTCCTGCTCTCTAACTCCCTCGTCACCTCCTCCCATGCTCGCCTCCAGGACTTTTCCAGAGCCTCTCCCATCCTATGGAACTCCCTGGATGACAATGTCCTATTTCAGACCTGGACTCTGAAACAGTATCTTTTAGCAGATATTCCTTGTAGCTGTCCCCATTTGGCCCATTATTGCAGCAAACGCTGCGGCCCAAATGGTGATTTCTTGTCTTATTGATACTTCTCCTTGGTGTAGCAGCCCCAGGAGTACTGGAACCTCTC
Source organism: Lithobates pipiens (assembly GCF_037356315.1). Classification (NCBI taxonomy): domain Eukaryota; kingdom Metazoa; phylum Chordata; class Amphibia; order Anura; family Ranidae; genus Lithobates; species Lithobates pipiens. The sequence continues at coordinate 8,911,695 of NW_027507686.1, read as the reverse complement.
TAGCGAGGAAACAGCAATCTGCTCAGGCTTCCTGCTGGATGCCCCCCTCCAGGGGATTTATCATGGCGTGATAAATATTCAGCCATTCATTTGAATCTTCCTCCTATGGTCTGGAAGCTTCTTCCAGGGGGAAGCAAACTCCTAGCTCAGGAAACCTGATCAGACCAAAATAATCAACAACCACTCCACTCACTATTGTGGGGCCAATAACTAAATTTACCTAACAGCATAACTGAGAAGGCTCAACACAGCATACAAAGTTTTTTTAGCAATTGTGTTCTTCCAACTTTTTTTGTGCGATAGTTTGGGGAAGACCCATTAAATAGACTAGGATGGCCTTCTATAAGGGGATAGAGTGACCCGAAATATATCTATGGAGTAGCCATTAGACTACAATCGGTCTCACTCGAGGCATGCCCTTTGGGTACGTTTTTATGTATTTAGGGCTTCTCCTCAATAAATCACTAGGACAGTAGTGGTAAGCCCTTGTACACACGGTCGGAGATTCCGACAGAATGTGTCCTATCGGACCGTTTTGTCGGATAATCCGACTGTGTGTGGTCTCCATCGGACTGTTTCCGTCGGAGTATCCGACGGACCAAGTTTTCCAACTTGTCCTTAAAATTTTCCAACAAAATGCTCCGATCGGACATACTCCGATCATGTGTAGCCTACTCCGACGGACAAAGTGCCACGCATGCTCAGATCAAATTCCTAGACCAAAGCTATTGGCTACTAGCCTGAACGTAGTCCTGTCATAACGAAATAACGTCATCACGTTATGTACAATCGGATTTTCCGACAACTTTGTCCGACCGTGTGTATGCAACAGTTTCGGACAAAATCCGTCTGACAAAATCCGTCGGCCAAAATCCAACGGATTTGGTTGTCAGAATGTCCGACCGTGTGTACAAGGGCTTAGACAAACTTCAAGGTCTGCCTGGTAAGTGGGTGGGTGGTGTGTAAATACTCAGGGGATTAAGTGAGATTGAGCAGGAGTTTGGAAGGATGTAGAAGAAATCAAAATAATCGAGAAAACAGCCCAAAATAGGTTGGAAAATTGGGAAGCAGGTTAAGAGGGGGAAAAGCAAGAGATACTATTTGGGTGGGGGAAGTCTTGCCCAGGCCTCCACTATCCAGTTCACAACCGATGCTTTAATGAGGATGCTCCCAGCAGGATCTTCACTTTCTCCATGAAGGTTAAGTCTAGCCAGTAGAAGGATAGAGTTAATTCCTCCATCCTCTTGATATTATCCACTATGTGGAAGGAGGTGACGAGTCCTTCTACTTCCGGGGGATACAGGCTTTGGGGAAGCATGTGCCCTTGTGTACAAAGCCAGCTCCATAAAGACACAGTTGGATGAGTTTGGTGTGGAGGAACTCAGGTGATCTGCACAGAGACCTGACCTCAACCCCACTGAACAGCTTTGGGCCCAATTGGATCATCATTTGACCTTTCTTTATTTTTATATATATTTTTTTAACCAGCCCCACTCCCTCCACCACTGTCGCCTGGCTGAGAATGATATGCTATACTCCTGAAGCCATCTTGGATATCTCCACCACAATATCCCATGAGCCTGCAGGTGGCTGGAGGGTGGACCTGATGATACTTCATTGGGTCTGGCCATCTGAACCCTGAAAAGACAGTCAGCTTGTGATGACATACAAAAGAGAAAACACAGTGCAAGATATGACAGTGTCAGCAAATCGCAACAGGATAACACTGGATTTTCTGCCCAGGTGAGTATATAGTCTGAGGACCTTACATTATAGGAAAAAGGGATGGGGGTAGGGGGAGGTTAAGGTGGAGTGAAGTTCCTCTTTAAGTTCCTGACAAGTTTGCTGTTACGGATGTTCAGTTAGGCTAACAACATCTCCGTCTCAAAGGGAATACTGTTTTAAGTGATTCAGCTTACTTATAAGGACCCATTTATAAAAATGTGCATAGCAATTTGCCCAGTGAAAGAACATGCACATCACAAAAAAAATAATAATATTTCCTGTGCTGTTCAAATGAATTATATTGATTTAAAATGAAAATGCCACATTTGACCACTAGATGCCACTATGTATCATTTGAAATATTATATGTATCACCATCTGGTGGCCAAATGTGGTAGTTTCCATTTTAAATCAATGAAAAACATTCCAGCATTGCAGGAAATTGCCTAAAACCCTTTGTTTTTTTGTTCCATACATATAAAAATATAAAACTAATGGGCAAGCACTTTCACTGGGTAATGACTATACAAATCATTTATAAATACACCCCATAGAGTTGCATTGTGAGAAGGAGCAGTAAAGCACAACTATGTAACAATGCACACCAGTAACCATAGTCTGGGTATGTACTGAGCAAATATGGCTGCCTCCCATTATAAACTATAGCTAGAAACAAGTTTTTAAAACGCGAACACACATTAATATGAAAATTCACATCCAGCCAATGTTCCCTTTTACATGTTTACCTTTAAACAC
>NW_027507686.1:8677039-8909014 GCF_037356315.1 Lithobates pipiens | reverse complement strand
AAGCTTTGGAAAACAATGCAGTTTTTTTGTGCAGTTGGACAGAAGAATTTAGATTATTTTCTTCCTCTCGTTGACATCAGGAAAGGATCGATCCGTCCCACAAATGTGTTCTCTGACAATTTGAATCATCTCCGTTTACTATAACAAGACTTTTCAACATCACATGTGCTTCGTCCTCTGATATCACCGGAACCTTGCTTCAGATTTGCAATGGGCTGCTAAACCAGAAGAAGCATTGAGTCATTTATGGTTAAGGATGAGCCAAGCATTCAATTCAAGGTGGGTTGGCAAACATTGCGAATCTGGACCCCACTGATGTGGAGAGGTGGGACGGGGCTACGTTCAGGCTAGTAGCCAATAGCTTGGTCTAGGAATTTGATCTGAGCATGCATGGCACTTTGTCCGATCGGAAATCTCTACACATGATTGGACAAAGTCCGATCGGATCATGTTGTCAGGAAAATTTTATAGCCCAGCTGGAAAACATGGTCCGTCGGATACTCCGACGGAAACAGTCGATGGAGCCCACACACGGTCGGATTATCCGACAACATGGTCCGATTGGACATTGTCCATCGGAATGTCCGACCGTGTGTACAAGGGCTAACACTTACCTGAACCCAATCGTTCCAGCGATGATGAGGAGCTCCAGCTGCTGTCTCATGTCCTTATTGGACAGATTGATAGCAGCAAGAGCTATTTGGCTCCCACTAATGTCAATCAGATCCAGTGACACGGGAGCCGGGGGGGGGGGGGGGGTTTGGCCGAGTCCTGCTGTCTGTGTCAATGGACGCAGCAGCAGCAGGACTCTGGAGTGCGCCCGCACAAATGCCCCCCATGGAAAGCGGCTCTCCGCTGGGGCACTCGAGAAGAGGAGGAGCCAGGAGCGCCACCGGGGGACCCCAGAAAAGGAGGATTGGGGCCTCTCTGTGCAAAACCCTGCACAGAGGAGGTATGTATAACATGTTTGTTATAAAAAAAAAAAAGAAATGATGTCACCGCCACTCTTGAAAGGTTATAACTGGGCTTTCAAAGTCATTTGATGCACACAAAGTGGTTTTTTTGGGGGGATTTGCGGCTATTGAGAGTTTAGCTCTGAGGATCTGTATGTCCATTGTGTCGCTCTCCTTGGTGCTGAACTAGCTCAGCAAGACTGAAAGGAAGCTTGTGCCAAAACAGAATCTAAGATGAATGGTTTATTTGGTATAAACCGTTTTCTCAACAAACTTCACATTTTATGGAGTCAGTAACATTCCTAACAGCTTATTTAATGGCAGCATAAAATGTCTTGTTATTTTCAATTCATAACTTTAGAAATTCGGGTTTAAACATAGACAGACAAGTCAGACCTGCTTTGCTTAGCCAGAATATGAGCCTTAATAGATCCCAAGTCATTGTAAACTGTGTACCTGTTTTTTTTGTATATATCTGTTCTTATAATGAAGTACACTATATTACCAAATGTATTTTGTTGGGACGCCTGCCTTTTTGCGCTCATAAACTTTAATGGCATCCCAGTTTAGCCCTTGTACACACGGTCAGAGATTCCGTCGGAATGTGTCCGGTCGGAGCGTTTTGTCGGATAATCCGACTGTGTGTGGTCTGCATCGGACTGTTTCTGTTGGAATATCCGTCGGACCAAATTTTCCAAATTGCCGGAAATATTTTCCGACAAACTGCTCCGATCGGACATACTCCGATCATGTGTGGAGAATTCCGATCGGACAAAGTGCCACGCATGCTCAGATCAAATTCCTACATCAAAGCTATTGGCTACTAGCCTGAACGTAGTCCCATCGTAACGAAATTACGTCATCACATTCTGAACGATCGGATTTTCCGACATCTTTGTCCGACCGTGTGTATGCAACAGTTTCGGACAAATCCGACGGATTTGGTTGTCGGAATCTCCGACCGTGTGTACAACGGCTTAGTCTGTAGGGTTCCATGATGAGTTGGCTCCGCCCTTTGCAGCTATAACAGCTTCAACTCTTCTGGAAGGCCGTCCACAAGGTTTAGGAGTGTGTCTATGGGAATGTTTGACCATTCTTCCAGAAGCGCATTTGTGAGGTCAGGCACTGATGTGGATCAGAATACCTGGCTCACAGTCACCACTTTAATTCATACCAAAGGTCTATCAGCCAGTCAAGTTCCTCCACCCCAAAATCACTCATCAATGTCTTTATGGACCTTGCTTTGTGCACTGGTCAAACCATTTGCTGGGGGGGGGGGGGGAATTATGGTGTGGGGTTGTTTTTCAGGGGTTGGGCCATTAGTTCCAGTGAAGGGAACTCTACTTAGGCTTGTGCAATTCGTTTCATAACTAATCGAAATTCGGCCGAATTTTGCATCTTTCGGACATTGGGACGCATTCGAATGTCCGAATAGAAAAAATAACGAATAACAACGAATACGAAAGAAATATAACATGATTCGGTAATTCTTTAAAGATCTAATGAAACTAAAGGTCAGCTCAAAGTAAATCTTATAGTCCAATCAGCTGATTCATTTTGTGCCGGAGGATGGATTACTGGCAAAGTGCATTCCTGAGAACTGAGTGAGAAGGGTGTTGTATTGTATTTGAGCCGAGAAGAAGAGACGTTGTCATTGGGTGTGTGAAAAGATTCAATAAACAAAACGACTTTCCAAACTACGAATCATTATCACGAATGTCTGTACATATATAAATAGCGAATTTTAACGAATACGAACGAATTAATTCAACACTCTACAAATAATAACGAATTATCTGAAAACATATTAACGTAACAGAACGAAATTATGTATTTTACGAATGACAACGAACCGAAACTAAACGAAATTTTCCGTTGTGCACAAGTCTAAGCCCTTGTACACACGGTCGGAGAATCCGTCGGAATGTGTCCTATCGGACCGTGTCGTCGGATAATCCGACTGTGTGTGGTATGCATCGGACTGATTCCGTCGGAATATCCGTCGGACCCAATTTTCCAACATGTTGGAAATATTTCCCAACCAACTGAGCCGGTCGGACATACTCCGATCATGTGTAGAGCATTTTGATTGGACCAAGTGCCACGCATGCTCAGATCAAATTCCTACACCAAAGCTATTGGCTACTAGCCTGAATGTAGTCCCATCGTAACGAAATTACGTCATCACGTTCTGAAAGATCGGATTTTTCACCAACTTTGTCTGACCGTGTGTATGCAACAGTTTCGGACAAGATCCGACGGACAAAATCCAATGGGCAAAATCTGACGGATTTGGTTGTGGAAATCTCCGACCGTGTGTATAGGGGCCAACTCTAATGCCCTGTACACACAACTGGTTTTCCCATCGGATTAAACTGACGTAATTCCGCTGAAGCTGTCTTGAGTACACAAGATCACACCAAATTCCAACTGTCAAGAACACGGTGACGTACAACACGCATGACGGGACTAGAAAAAGGAAGTCCAATAACCACTAGCCAATAGCTTCCGTCTCGTACTTGCTTCAGGGCATGCGTCGTTTTTGGTACGTCAGAACAGCATAAAGACGATCGGTTTTCCCGATAGGAATTTGTTCCGTCGGAAAAATATAGAACATGTTCTCTTTTTAGATCCATCAAAATTTTCGACGTAAAAAGTTCAGTGGGGCATACACACGATCGGAATATACAATGGAAAGCTCTCTTCTGACTTTTTCAGTCGGAAATTCCGACCATGTGTACGGGGCATTAAGGTGACAGCATGCTAAGACATTTTGGACAATTTTAGAACAAAAAACTCAAGTAAAGGTATCAGGTATAAGGTGGATAACCCAGAATTAAAGTTAATGTTAATAAGAAGTGCCACGTCCTAGTTAGACTATACTCAAAACAAAAAACCACGGGGGACTTATGCACTTTACAGGCACGAGTAAGGAAAAGTAATTCATTAATTTAGTGAATTTTTATTAATACAAAAATGTACAAAGATTAATTTTAATCTTTGTACATTTTTGTATTAATGAAAATTCACTAAATTAATGAATTACTTTTCCTTACTGGGAGTGTATAGTAGATTTTTTTCTAATGTAGTAAATATATATTCAAAAATTCCTAAACATGCAGGCCAGTCAAGTTCCTCCACCCTAAACTCGCTCATCCATGTCTTCATGGACCTTGCTTTGTGCACTGGTCCAAATCATTTGGTGGAGGGGGGATTATGGTGTGGGGGGGGGGTTGTTTTTCAGAGATTGGGCTCGGCCCCTTAGTTCCAGTGAAGGGAACTCTTAAAGCGTCAGTATATCAAGACATTTTGGACAATTTGATGCTCCCAACTTTGTGGGAACAGTTTGAGGATGGCCCCTTCCTGGAGGAACTTGACTGGCCTGCACAGAGTCCTGACCTCAACCTGATAGAACACCTTTGGGATGAATTAGAGCAGAGACTGTGAGCCAGGCCTTCTCGTCCAATATCAGCGCCTGATCTCACAAATGGGCTTCTGGAAGAATGGTCAAACATTCCCATAGACACACTCCTAAACCTTGTGGACGGCCTTCTCAGAAGAGTTGAAGCTGTTATAGCGGCAAAGGGTGGGCCAACTCAATATTGAACCCTACAGACTAAGAATGGGATGACATTAAATGGTTACTCCACTATTGTTACAAAACCATTAGCATTGTCTCCCTAGGCTAGGACTAAAGTGCATCTTCCCCTCTCCTTGTTATGTAAAAGAGCAGCCTTTCCCATCCTTTGCAACATGGAGGACCCCTTGAAATTTATTTGAAATCTCATGGAACCCCTATTATTAACTACTATATCTGCAGCTCAGGGTACAATAGCACAATCAGTAAGTTGAGATAGAATGAATAAAAGAATAATTAATATAGCGTACTTTACGCATTTGAGACGCAAAGCTGCTTTAAACAGTGCAACTATATTCAGTACTAGGGATGAGCTTCGTGTTCGAGTCGAACGTACGTTCGACTCAAACATTGGCTGTTCGTGCGTTCGGCGAATTCCGAACGTTTTGGCCGTTCGCGTCAAAATTGGAGTGACGCGCGCGCGGACCATAATGCACTGCGTTGGCGCAGTGCATTGCTGCCCGATGATTGGCCAAGCATGCACTGTGACCCCGCATGCTTGGCCAATCGCAGCGCCGGCAGCGAGGAGAGCCATGATTGGCCACAGGCATCCTGCCTGTGGCCAATCATAGCTCAGGCTGTGTAGTGCACGCCCCACACTATATAAGGCCGCCTTTGAGGCGGCCTCGTGTAGTGTGTTACTTAGCATCTGAAGCAGTGGGTGTTCTGTGTACCTTCAACACAGTACACACCAATCGTTTTTGGCTGATTTCCTATCTTGCTGCTGTGTAGTGGTTGTTGTCTGTGCCCTGACTGCAGTATACACCACTATATTCACCTCACCTATATAGCTAGTGATCTAGCTTTAACCACTTAACAACTGCCCATTGCCGATTAACGGCTTCAGGGGGGTTGTTTAACTCTGAGAGGCCGTTAATTAACGGCCTCCCAGAATTCTGCTCTCGCGCGCCCCGAGGTGTGCGCACTCGAGAGCATCCGTGACCGCCGGGTCGCATCACGGATCATGGTAAACGGCCGCTCATAGCGGCCGTTTACCACGTGATTGCTCCGTCAAATGACGGAGTGATCACTTGGAAACAAACCGGCATCATGTTATGACGCCTGTTCCTCCCTCCCCTCTCTGTACCGATCGGTACAGCGGAGGGGAAAGAGATCGGTGTCAGCAGCGATGTGGGCTGCATCTGCAGTGCCCACATCGCTGCTCACCGAATTTAACCCCTCAATTCCCTGCCAATACTCTGCAATACCAGTGCATACTCTGCAGTACCCTGCCATTACTCTGCAGTACCCCGCCATTACTCTGCAGTAACCCCCATTACTCTGCAGTACCCCCCAATACTCTGCAGTACCCGCCATTACTCTGCAGTACCCGCCATTACTCTGCAGTACCCCCAATACTCTGCAGTACCCCCAATACTCTGCAGTACCCTGCCATTACTCTACAGTGCAGTACCCTGCCATTACTCTGCAGTAACCCCCATTACTCTGCAGTAACCCCCATTACTCTGCAGTACCCCCAATACTCTGCAGTACCCTGCCATTACTCTGTAGTACCCCCCAATACTCTGCAGTACCCTGCTATTACTCTGTAGTACCCCGCCAATAGTGATGGACGAACTTCCGACGGGACGTTTCGCGAAAGCGAAATGCGAACGGACCCAAACGTTCGCGAAACCGAACGTTCGCCGCGGGCCCCATTGACTTCAATGGGAGGCGAACTTTGCAAACCTTCATGTCGAATTTGCGGCCACGTGGTAATTATTAGGGGGTAAAACGTAGTCCCACCATCTGGACAATGACATAATACATGTATGAGGTGAATTTGGGATCGATAACTACAAGCATTTTTATTTTATTTGGGAAATTGTTCTAACAATTCAGGACTATGGAGCTAATGAAGGCAATGGAGGAGAGGGAAGGTCAGGGACCAGGGTAGGCAAAGAAGAGGGTGCAGGAGATGATCACCAGCAGCGTGACATACCGGAATGACACATGCACCGTGATAGAGGCATCTGACAGCAGCACCGTGACATACAGCGCTGACAGCAGCACCGTGACATACAGCGCTGACAGCAGCACCGTGACATACAGCGCTGACAGCAGCACCGTGACATACAGCGCTGACAGCAGCACCGTGACATACAGCGCTGACAGCAGCACCGTGACATACAGCGCTGACAGCAGCACCGTGACATACAGCGCTGACAGCAGCACCGTGACATACAGCGCTGACAGCAGCACCGTGACATACAGCACTGACAGCAGCACCGTAAGCAGCTCCAGGAGGAAGTCAGCACAGCACAGGGATGGTGTGATCCCCTCATAATAAGAACCCCCAGGAGGAAGTCAGCACAGCACAGGGATAGTGTGATCCCTTCATAATAAGAACCCCCAGGAGGAAGTCAGCACAGCACAGGGATATCATAAGCAGCCCCAGTAGAAATATGACACCGCTCAACCTCTTCAAAGAGGAGGGTAGGGGCATATAGTACGGTGTGCTTTTTTGGGTCAAGGAAGTGAGCAGACTGTACGTCAGTCCCTATACCGCTGAAGGACTGCTGCAGTATAGGGCAGCGGTCAGCAGTGGTGCACGTCAACCCTATCTATTGTGGACCTATAGCGGTCCTTACAGAACAGCAGACTGTACCGCACTCAAGCCTATGTACCGTAGCACCCTATACCAAGTTACCAGTCCTTATAAGAACTTTTGTGGACCAAGCAGGTTGTGTATTAGTGTTTAGCAGACTGTACGTCAGTCCCTATACCGCTGAAGGACTGCTGCAGTATAGGGCAGCGGTCAGCAGTGGTGCACGTCAACCCTATCTATTGTGGACCGATAGCGGTCCTTACAGAACAGCAGACTGTACCGCACTCAAGCCTATGTACCGTAGCACCCTATACCAAGTTACCAGTCCTTATAAGAACTTTTGTGGACCAAGCAGGTTGTGTATTAGTGTTTAGCAGACTGTACGTCAGTCCCTATACCGCTGAAGGACTGCTGCAGTATAGGGCAGCGGTCAGCAGTGGTGCACGTCAACCCTATCTATTGTGGACCGATAGCGGTCCTTACAGAACAGCAGACTGTACCGCACTCAAGCCTATGTACCGTAGCACCCTATACCAAGTTACCAGTCCTTATAAGAACTTTTGTGGACCAAGCAGGTTGTGTATTAGTGTTTAGCAGACTGTACGTCAGTCCCTATACCGCTGAAGGACTGCTGCAGTATAGGGCAGCGGTCAGCAGTGGTGCACGTCAACCCTATCTATTGTGGACCGATAGCGGTCCTTACAGAACAGCAGACTGTACCGCACTCAAGCCTATGTACCGTAGCACCCTATACCAAGTTACCAGTCCTTATAAGAACTTTTGTGGACCAAGCAGGTTGTGTATTAGTGTTTAGCAGACTGTACGTCAGTCCCTATACCGCTGAAGGACTGCTGCAGTATAGGGCAGCGGTCAGCAGTGGTGCACGTCAACCCTATCTATTGTGGACCGATAGCGGTCCTTACAGAACAGCAGACTGTACCGCACTCAAGCCTATGTACCGTAGCACCCTATACCAAGTTACCAGTCCTTATAAGAACTTTTGTGGACCAAGCAGGTTGTGTATTAGTGTTTAGCAGACTGTACGTCAGTCCCTATACCGCTGAAGGACTGCTGCAGTATAGGGCAGCGGTCAGCAGTGGTGCACGTCAACCCTATCTATTGTGGACCGATAGCGGTCCTTACAGAACAGCAGACTGTACCGCACTCAAGCCTATGTACCGTAGCACCCTATACCAAGTTACCAGTCCTTATAAGAACTTTTGTGGAACAAGTGAGTTGTGAATGTTTAGCAGACTGCAGCAGAAGGGCAGCAGTCAAGTATAATATCCTTTCTATATTTGGAAGAAAGAATATTATACATGTACAAGCCTATTACTGTACCACTGATACCAGTCCTGAAAAGAACCTTTGTGGAACTAATAATAACAGCAAGTCTTTAAAATTACCCTCACTGCCTGACAACACTGCTTCCTTCCTGTCCCTATACAAATTGGCAAAAAAAGAGAACGATTAGTGGTTACTGGAACAGCTCTTTTGTGGACCTTGATAGTAACAGCTAATGATGATGATGATGATGATGATGATGAAAGACTAATCTGGCTGTCCCTGTAGCATACACCGTCCTTTCCCTTTCTCTAAACTAACAAAAGACACTCAGGCTGCTGCAAGAATCAGCAGCACAGCAAACCTATCAACACCTAACACCTATACCAGTCCTGAAAAGAACTTTTGTGTACCAAATAGCTAGTGGTTTATCTCTCCCTACTCCACACAGGAACCTGTCCCTATCGTAACAGAAGAAAGAATGTAAAATGGCCACCGGATCGGGTGTATTTATAGGTTAGGGGGAATGTCCAAGTGTCCATGTGCTGTCATGTCTCAATTGGCTGTCCTGTATCACATGATAAACGTGTCACCAAAGGTTAAAGTTCTTGTATACATTAAACACGTAAGTCCGCCGCGGCGAACGACGGAAAAAGGCGTTCGAACGTGCGGACCGCGAATGTCGGAAATTCGCCGCGAAACGACCGCCGGGCGAAACGTTCGTCCATCACTACCCGCCAATACCCCGCCAATACTCTGTAATACCCTGCCATAAATTGCCATACCCAGCCATACTCAGAGATACCCAGCCATACTCGGTGATACCCTGAAATACCCAGCCATAGACGCCCCCCACCCCTCACCGCCCTCCGGTGCTTCTACCAACTCGCCAGTACGATCAAAGCCAGAATCTTTTTTTTATTTTTTATTTCAGGCTTCCCAGCCTAGAGGTGAGATGTGGGGTCATATTGACCCCCAGATTTCACTGTAAAGAGGACCTGTCACCCCATATTCCTATTACAAGGGATGTTTACATTTCTTGTAATAGGAATAAAAGTGATCAAAAATATATTTTTGGGGGAAAAAATGTCAAACTAAAATAAATAAAGTAAAATGAACAATAAAAAAATAAAATAAAAATTAAAGCGCCCATGTCCCCATGTGCTCGCATGTGCCACACATGTGAGGTATCGCCGAGAATGTTAGAGCGAGAGCAATAATTCTAGTCCTAGACCTCCTCTGCAACTCAAAACATGTAACCAGTAAAAAAAAAATTAAAGTGTCGCCTATGGGGATTTTTTAAGTAGCGACGTTTGGCGCCATTCCACGGGCATGTGCAATTTTGAAGAGTGACATGTTTGATATCTATTTACTCAGCATAACTTCATCTTTCACTTTATGCAAACATTGGGCTAACAAGTGGTTAATAAAAGAGCTTGCAGTCAGTAGTGTTAGGAGATAGTGCGTGCTGTCTGCGTGCTCTGTACCCAGTACATACCGCTATAATATAGGGCAGGCCCCTACTTTCAAACATCCAACTTACAAACATCTCCTACTTGCAAACGCAAGGAGACAGCAGCAAGTGAGATGAAAAAAGATGGACGACAAAACAAATTATACAGGGGTGATAACCCTTCCCTATGTTTTCCAAAAAGCTTAAAGATAGTTTTTTTGACTGGAGCTACACTTTAAAAATGTACCGGTTGAAAATGACAAACAGATTCAACTTAACACAACAAACCTACACAGTCCCTGTCTTGTTTGCACCGCCTGTATACTTCTGTTCTGAGTATATAGGGCCTGGGGGCCACACGCATTTCCTTTTTTTAATATGGGTACGGGGTTCCCCTTAATATGTGTACAAGACCCAAATAGGCTGGTAATGGGCAGGGAGGGCTACCCATGCCATGTTTCTGAATGATTTTCAACCATATTGCAGGAACCAGATATAACATTAAAACCGCAAGCAGTTTTAAATGGTGTTATTTCCGTTTAATGTCATTTTGTGCAGGGACTGTTCTAAACACGGGAAACACGTGGCACTTCACAGGCATACTACAGACACCCCCCAGGCACCATATTTAAAGGAATATTTCACTTTCTTTTTTTCACTTTAATCGTCATTAAAATCAGTGCTCCCGCCAAAACGGCCGTTTTTAAAACTTTTTTTTGCAGTGACCCATGTCCCCTGAGGCAGGAGGCAGGTCCCCAAACCCTTTTTAGGACACTATCTTGCATATTAGCCGTTAAAATTAGCACTTTCCAATTCGAACGTTCGAGTCCCATAGACTTCAATGGGGTTCTAACGTTCGTACCGAACGCGGGGGTCGTTCGCAAGTTCTGGTGCGAACCGAACCGGGGGGTGTTCGGCTCATCCCTATTCAGTACCAATAATGAAATTAATATTATGCAGACAGTTAAAATTGTAACGTTCCTTCACAATGGTGGTCAGCAGAGAAATGCCCACACACTGATGGCTAGTGGAAAAGTCCCTTCTGATGTTGATGGTCCATAGAGAACAGATCACCTAGGTTGGTGGTTCATAGGAGAGGAAACCCCTTATATTAGTAGTCTAATATATATATATTAAAATATATTAATATATTAATATATATTAATAGAATTAATTAATAGAATTAATTAATATATATTAATATATATAATATATATAGTAGTAGGAGAATGGCTTTCTTACATTAGTGGCCAGTAGAAAAGTCCTACCTGACATTGATGGTCAGTGAAGAAAAAAATGATCTCTCTTGGTGGTTATTGGGAGAAGATCCCCCTTATACTGCTGGTCAGTAGGAGAATGACCTTCTTACACTGATGATCAGTGGTAAAAGTTCCTCCTAACAATGATGGTCCACGGAGGAGAGTTCCCTTACATTGGTGGTCAGTGGGAGAAGAAACCCCTTATATTTGTGGTCAGTTGGAGAATTGTCTTCTTACAATGGTGGTCAGTGGAAACGTCCTCCTGACATTCATGGTCAGTATTGGGACACTAAATTCTATTGATGGGTATTAGGAGAAGAACCCACTTATATTGGTGGGCAGCAGTAGAATGAACTTCCTACACTGATGATAAGTGGAAAAGTCCCTACTGATGGTCAGTGGAGTGCTCCTTTAGATTGGTGGTCATTGGGGGAAAAAAAAATCCCTATATTGGTGGTCAGTAGTAGTTTTAATGGCCAGTTGGGGTGTCCCTACTGACATTTATGGTTCATGGATAAGAGCTTCCTTATATTGGTGGTCAGTGGGAAAAGAACCCCCTTAAATTGGTGATCAGTAGGAGAAGGCCTTCTTACATTGGTGAGCAGTGGAAAAGTACCTTTTGACTATGATGGTCAGTAGTGGAGCACCCAATTAGATTGATGGTCATTAAGAGAAAAACCCACTTATATTGGCGGGCAAAAGGAGAATAAAGTTCTTACACTAAGTGGAAAAGTCCCTCCTGACCTTGATGGTCAGTGGAGGAACGCTCTCTCAGATTAGTGGTTATTGGGAGAAAAAACAAATCTTATACTGATGGTCAGTAGGAGAATAACTGGTGGTCAGTGGGGGCATCCCTACTGACACTGATGGTCCATAAAGAAGAGCTCCTTACATTGGAAATCAGTAGGAGAAGAACCTCCTTCAACTGGTGGTCAGTGGAAGAGTGGCCTTCTTACAGTGGTGGTCAGTGGAAAAGTCCTTCCTGACATTGATAGTCAGTGGAGGAGGGGAGCAATCTCTTGATTGGTGGTCATTAGGAGAAGAAAACCCTTAATTTGGTGGTCAATAGGAGAATGAATTTTAACACTGATGGTCACTGGGGGCATCCCTACTGACACTGATGGTCCATAAAGAAGAGCTCCTTACATTGGTGATCAGTAGGAGAAGAATCCCCTTCAACTGGTGGTCAGTGGAAGAGTGGCCTTCTTACAGTGGTGGTCAGTGGAAAAGTCCTTCCTGACATTGATAGTCAGTGGAGGAAGGGAGCAATCTCTTGATTGGTGGTCATTAGGAGAAGAAAACCCTTAATTTGGTGGTCAATAGGAGAATGAATTTTAACACTGATGGTCACTGGGGGCATCCCTACTGACACTGATGGTCCATAAAGAAGAGCTCCTTACATTGGTGATCAGTAGGAGAAGAACCCCCTTCAACTGGTGGTCAGTGGAAGAGTGGCCTTCTTACAGTGGTGGTCAGTGGACAAGTCCTTCTTGACATTGATAGTCAGTGGAGGAGGGGAGCAATCTCTTGATTGGTGGCCAATAGGAGAAGAAAACCCTTAATTTGGTGGTCAATAGGAGAATGAATTTTAACACTGATGGTCCATGGAGAAGAATTTCCTTTGATTGTTGGTGAATAGAAAAATATCTCCCATATAATAGTGGTCAGGAGGCGAATGGCTCTTGTGCGTTGGTGGTCATTGGGATGACTGCTCCCCTTTACAGAACGCTTTAAAAGATCTTAGCTGTCATTGATAATGTATATACTGTAAGTTTCAGAAATTGCTCGAGGAACCCTTAGCAACCTCTGGGGGGAACCGTAGGGCCCCATTGAATCTTGGTTGAAAAAAAGCTGACGTAGAAGGAAGGCAGTCAGAAATCTACAAACAGAATCGGTAACAATGTAACAGTCAGAGAGAACAGGAAAGTATCAAATCACAAGATTTCTGGCAGGATCAACAGCTGTTCTTTTGCACCAGCCAAACGGATACCATATAAAAAGTACTTACTGATATATTTAACAGACCAAAGGGGAGCAATTAAAAGAAGTTCATTGTGAGGATTTACATAAGTGTTAAGGGGAACTTCAGGACTCAAATATAATGGTGGCGCAAAGATATGCAATCCAGAGGCTTGGATCAAACCCATAAACCATACACAAATTTAAGATCATGTGGTCATCTCAAATGCCCTCAAAATACATAAACAAAGAGGTCATGGCATGCGGGTCACAGTGAAATTCCTCTATAAGTAGGTGCAGCTGGGTCAAATCCAAGTAGTAAAACCACTACACCAGAGTTCCTGGTTCTGTCGCCCACACATATGCCCAGAGTCTCAGTCCTGCAGCTGCATCCTACATGATAAATCCAACACAGATTCGATCACATTGAAGTTCTGTAATTCATACAATTTCAACAGCATAAAGCAAACCCAAATAAAACACAGACCTTTCGGTTATCTCCTGCTGATAGATTACCATTCTTTGTAAAGCTAATGAGCTTTGGAAGAAGATTTAGTCCAGAAAACAGGGAAGATCAGTTTTGTTGATCCTTGATAGCTGAGAGCGCCGCAGACGTAACGCGCTGGGAGGAAGATGTATGAGGATCCTTCTCTATCACTGATTCAGAAAAATGCACCCAATCTTGTCCATATGAAGTAGTGTACACTAAACTTTTGATATATTTTTTTTTTAAATCAGAGAAAGTTTATTGAATAACAACAAAACATACAACTTGCAGCTTACATCTCAAGTACAAATTTTTGTCACAGCGTATAAACTTGTTCACCTCTACAAAAGGAATATGCAGACATTTATTTCACCACTTCACATGCCACATCTTCCCATCCTCCTCATATATTGACACCTTATATTATAGCTGTACCCTGATTCACCCATACAGAATCATTTACAGTGGGTGTCTAACATTCAATGCCCCCCCCCCCCCCCCCCACTCTAATTTTGCTTCCCTTACTCTTATCTCAGCATTCTGTCCATAACTAGATCAACCGGTGAGAGGCCGGTAGCATCCAACCAAAGTGCCCAGAGTTTCTCAAATTTTTCCGGTCGACCTCTATGTTGAAAAATTTACTTTTCCATCCTTAGCCCTTGTACACACGGTCGGAGAATCTGTCGGAATGAGTCTTATCGGACCGTGTCGTCGGATAATCCGACTGTGTGTGGTCTGCATCGGACTGATTCCGTCCGAATCTCCGTCCGACCCAATTTTCCAACATGTTGGAAATATTTCCCGACCAACTGGGCCGGACGGACCTAATCCGATCATGTGTAGAGCATTTTCATCGGACCAAGTGCCACGCATGCTCAGATCAAATTCCTACATCAAAGCTATTGGCTACTAGCCTGAATATAGTCCCATCGTAAGGAAATTACGTCATCACGTTCTGAAAGATCGGATTTTTCGCCAACTTGGCCCGACCGTGTGTATGCAACAGTTTCGGACTAAATCCGACGTTCAAAATCCGACGGATTTGGTTGGCAAAATCTCCGACCTTGTGTACGTGGGCTAATAGTATCCCCCATTTGGGCAATCCATTCCCCCAGTGTTGGAGGCTCGGTCGCCTTCCAATGCTGAAGAATCATCTTCCGTGCTTGGAACAGGGCCCTGTCCACGGCCTGTCCACTATTGTTCCCCAAGGAAATGTCATCTAGGATCCCAAGTAGACATGGTTTCGGGTCTGTGGGTATGGTAATCTGAAACACTCTGTTAAAAACTTTTGATATTTAAAGAGACAAAATCCCCAGGGAAAAGTGACAGTGTCTGCCGATAGACCACCCCCCCCCCCCCCATCCTTTCCCGATATTTATAGTAGTGGATCCATGCTTCCGCGTCACTGCAGTGTTTCTGAGTAAGCTCCAGTGTGAGATGCTATCAGAGCTTACATGGGTGGAAGAGGTCAGGGGCCTTGTCAACATGGCAACATTTAGTCCTGGCATCCGGTCAAAGTCCTCAACCCTGTCACATCCTCCACCATCAATTTTAGAGGAACAGAGTGAGGGCTCTGAAGGAGTGGGGAGGCAGTGAAGGATTGCACTTTGGTGAGTATAACTTGTTGGGGATGGGGGAGCCATCGGGAGGTACTGTCACTTTACCATGAATGTATAACAGGACAGGTGCATGGTCATGCAGGATCTGCTTTAACTTCTACGTCTCTTAAGCCCCATACACACTATCAGTTTTTCTGCTGAGTTTTTCCTTCAGACTTACCAAAACCATATAATATGAGGTCAAACCTTAGGAGTTTCAATGTGTATGCAATCAGGCAGGCCCTTCTACTACATGGTTTTGGTAAACCTGATGGAAAAACTCAGCAGAAAAACTGATAGTGTGTATGGGGCTTTACACCCCATTTACATTTTAATTGACTTTGGACATCTAAGTCGCATGTCAAGTCATACCCCATGTTTTCCAATGATAACCATTCAAATATATGCAACTTAAAGTCGTAGCAGCTTCAACATAGTTCATGCACTACTTTGGTCGGACTTTCAGGCAACGTGAAGGCCATAGACTTCATTGCTAACCCTCAAAAGCTGCATGAAAGTCGTACTTGAATGTTTTACAATGCAATAGTTGTGCAACAGTTATACATTATCTCTGGTCAAAGCCAAAGTCGTACCCAAGTTGTACCCATACAATGATAACCATTCATATATATTGTGGTGGAGATTTTGAAATATAATATTTATAGCAAGGAGCTTAACCACCACAATACCGGGCACTATCGCCCCCTTCCTTCACAGCCCAATTTTCAGCTTTCATCGCTCTCGCGCTTTCAGTGACAATTGCGCGGTCGTGCTACACTGTACCCAAATGAAATTTTTATCATTTTGTTCGCACAAATAGAGCTTTATTTTGGTGGTATTCACGACTCCGTTTTTTATTTTTTGCAATATAAGCGCAAAAAAAGTGGAAATTTTGAAAAAAAAAAACAATATTTTCTTTTTTCTATCAAATCAAATTTTGTCATAAATTTAAGCCAAAATGTATTCTGCTACATGTTTTTGGTAAAAAAAATTCCGTTAAGTGTATAATAATTGGTTTGTGTGATCACGGACATATGTACGCAAATGATCATGTACATATGTGTGCAGATAATCATTGGGACATGTGATTTTAGTGGGACGTATGTGGGGGACATGTTTTTATTATTAGGGGACATGTATGTTTTGGGGACATATGTGGGGACATTGTGTTTATACTGTGTGGTGTGTTGTGTGTTGACACTAGACTGATTATCAGTGAGTAAAAAGCTGTAAAAACAGCTCATACTCACTGATCATCAGCCGGCTGCAGCGATCTGCTCTCCTCTCCTCAGCGATGACTTCTGTGTGAGGAGAGGAGGAGCCGATTGCCTAGCAACCGACTGTTTGTTTACATCACATGACGGCCGTGATTGGACACGGCCGTCATGTGATCAGGAGGGCCAATCACAGAGCCCTCCTGCCGATCTGAGATGCGCTGTGTCCGGGTGACACGAGCACATCGGGATCGCGCCGCTGCGCGGGCACGCACGCGCACGTGCGATCCCGCTCCTTCTGAAGGACGTTCCTGAATGTCCTATCAGAAATAGACGGCTCCCACCCGGCCGTATATGTGCATAGGCCGGGTGGGAAAAGGTTAAAGGAAACCATTCTAATTAAATTTACATGTCCCATTTTATATATAGAAAGGCCAGTATGCTGGCCTGAAATTATGGGAGGAGCCCGGTGGAATATATAACCAGCCCATTCGCCTGTCCTCCTCGTCGGTTCCGGTGCGCGATACCCGATACGTCAGGTATCAAGCGCCGGCCATTCAGACCAGACGCAGTGAGCCCGTTCGTCAGTTCCCGCATTTTTCGTCCCCGTCTTGACAGCTCGTCTTCCCGTTCAGCAGCGTCCGTCGGTTTCGCCGTCGGAGTGTCGCCGTACCCGTCGAATTTGTCGTTGCACGTCGGGCTGGCTGTCGCAGGTAGGGCTTCGGCACCCCCTTTTTCAATTCATGTATTCGATGTACCGTCAACATTCCCTGTACTCACGAGCCGCTCGCTGCTTTCAAATCGAATGTTTTCTGTGGCCCTCGTACGCATGTCGCTATTTTCTACTTTCGATGCAGTCGTTATCACTTTTTTGACACGTTCGATTACGCCACGTCAGGCGATTCATTCGCAGGTACGGCATTCGAAACCGTTCGACTGCCCGAGCATTTCTATTAGTATCGGTCGAATCGTTCGACTCACAGCCAACTGCTTGTTACGACAAGGCAAGCAGTCCGCACGTTTCGCTTGCCCTGCTTCAATTCGAATATCCCTTCATTCATGCAGTTATGTTATGTATTTCATTCGATCTCATTCCAATTCATTTCACTCCCAGTCATTTCTTCCATTTCGAATCATTTCTGTCACTAGTCGCGCTCCGGCGCGAATCCTGTTGCACCTCTGGTGCACCGATTCGCTTTGGAGTGCCCCCAGGGTTTGGCCTCATTTCTGTACATGCTCCAGAGACTGAATCACTCGCAGGTTCACGCACGATCCCTGATTTTTGTCTTTGTCATGGCATATCATTTCTGTCACTTATTACGCTCCAAATCGAATCCTGTCGCATTCTCTTATGCACCGATTCGTCTTGGTGTGCCCAGCTGCTACGCCTCATTTCGGTACATGCTCCAGAGACGGATTCTTTGTAACCTACAGTCCAGTCGTTGAATCCTGTCTCTGTCATGGGATATCATTTCTGTCACTTATTACACTCCAGTTCGAATCCTGTCGCATTCTTTATGCACCGATTCGTTCTGGTGTGCCCAGCTGCTACGCCTCATTTCAGTACATGCTCCAGAGACGGATTCTTTATTGTTACCATCAGTCCAGGCGTTGAATCTTGTCTCTGTCATGGGATATCATTTCTGTCACTTATTACGCTCCAATTCGAATCCTGTCGCATTCTTTTATGCACCGATTTGTTCTGGTGTGCCCAGCTGCTACGCCTCATTTCAGTACATGCTCCAGAGTCGGATTCTTTGTTGTAACCATCAGTCCAGTCGTTGAATCTTATCTCTGTCATGGCATATCATTTCGGTCACTTATTACGCTCCGATTCGAATCCTGTCGCATTTATTTATGCACCGATTCGTTCCGGTGCGCCCAGCTGTTACGCCTCATTTCAGTACATGCTCCAAGGACAGGACTCATCTGTTTGGTTCAAGGGCTCGTCCTCCGATTCTTGTCTTTGTCATGGGTTTCATTTCATTTCACCTATCACGTTCCGGTACGAATAGTCACATCTGTGTACCAAATTCATCCCGGCGTGCCCCAGGAATGGCCTCATTTCAGTACATGCTCCAAGGACAGGATTCATCCGTTTGGTTCAAGGGCCTCGTCCTCTGATTCTTGTCTTTGTCATGGGTTTTCATTTCATTTCACCTTATCACGTTCCGGTACGAATAGTCACTTCGGTGTACCAAATTCGTCTCGGCGTGCCCCAGGAACGGCCTCATTTCAGTACATGCTCCAGAATCCGTTTCGTGCTCAGTCGCAAAGTTGTGGCATGGCGATCCGGATCTCTGTCATGGCAGCTTCTCTCATCTCACTATCACATGCGGTCTGGATGCCTACCAGGGGGGCCTTGCTCCTCGGCCTCATTTCATTATAAAGTTGCCTCAAAAGGAAAACAGCTTCGTTTAGGCGTGTTGCGTTGTTTTTCTCCACATTCAAGCGCAGACTTCCTGCAATCGTCGTAAATACACATCCAAGCGCAGACTTCTTGCAGTCGTTGCAAGCACGCATCCAGAGATAGACTAATCGCAATCATTGTACCAGCACGCATACGAGCAGAGACCTCTGGCAGTCGTCGCAAGCACGCATTCGAGCCTAGACCTCTTGCACTCGTTACAAGCACGCATTCGAGCATAGACCTCTTGCAGTCGTCGCAAGCACGCATTCGAGCCTAGACCTCTTGCACTCATTACAAGCACGCGTTCGTGCATAGAGCTCTTGCAGTCGTTGCAAGCACGCATTCGAGCATAAACCTCTTGCGGTCGTTGCAAGCACGCATTCGAGCACAAACCTCTTGCTATCGTTGCAAGCACGCTTTCGAGCATAAACCTCTTGCAATCGTTGCAAGCACGCATTCGAGCATAGACCTTTTCCAATCGTCGCAAGCACGCATTCGAGCATACACCTCTAGCGATCGTTGCAAGCACGCATTCGAGCGTAGACCTCTTGCAGTCATGACAAGCACGCATTCAAGCATAAGCCTCTTGCGATCATTGCAAGCTGATGTCCGGGCTCAACTTATGGCAATCATTGCTGGCAGGCACTTCTGCCTGCTCAATAGGTTGCTTTGGGGGAAGCCTGGATACCTTCCTAAATGTCCGTTGTATTACAGGGTACTTATACTTATAGGCATAGTTGATCCAGGGAAAATCCGATTGCCTCTCGAGGGGTCAGGAAGGAATTTTTTCCCCTACTGTAGCAAATTGGCCATGCTCTGTTGGGGTTTTTTGCCTTCCTCTGGATCAGCTGCGGGCGTAGAATTGGGGTGTCGGGTGGTGTGATACCTTATTATTTCAATTGTGGTTGGACCGGATGGACTTCTGTCTTTTCCGGCCTGGCTACCCACGAAGCCTACTGTAAATCCTTGCAATCGCTGCAGGCACGCGTCCTAGCATAACATCTTGCAAATCATGGCAAGCACGCATCCTGGGTAACATCTTGCAACCGTCGCAAGTACGCGTCCTAGCATAACATCTTGCAATCATGGTAAGCACGCATACTGAGTAACATCTTGCAACCGTCGCAAGCACGCGTCCTAACATACATGCAAGCATAACTCCCGCACTCTTCGCAGTGCTCATGCGGAACGCGAATTGCTCGCAGTCACCACGTACACATCTCCTCCGACAAACTCCCGGGCAATTGTCGCAAGCACACGTACAAACACAACCTTTACTCATGCCAAGGCTCGCGACTTAGCATAACTTCTTGCAATCGTTTGTTGCAAGCACGTTCTCAGTGGTACGCTAACTGGCTACACCTCATTTTCAGCAGCACTTAATTGGCCACTCGTCTCCTGTGGCCTTTCTTACAAGCCACTCACTGTCGCCTGTCCGGCTGTCTCTTCCTTGGGACAGTTGAGTTCAACCTCCGTCCGCACCAGGATCATGTTGTCACACGCGACTGGCTTCTTCCGTAGCACGCCCAGGCTATTTCTAGCCAGCGTTCAACATTTCTTATTCTTACATGCTCGGAGAACCATCTGTTGTTACAGCCCATACAGCAAGATCCCCACTACGATGCGTCCAGAGGCATCAGCCCATAATCTTCGGCCAATGCTCGCCCATTACAACTGCCATCTTTACGGACACATAATACCCTCGCAGATTCCCCAGTTTAGTCATCCAAGAGACACCTACAGTCCCTTCACGGTATGTCGAGCGTCCCTATGCACGTCAT
The DNA here is from genome assembly GCF_037356315.1 of Lithobates pipiens. Classification (NCBI taxonomy): domain Eukaryota; kingdom Metazoa; phylum Chordata; class Amphibia; order Anura; family Ranidae; genus Lithobates; species Lithobates pipiens. The sequence continues at coordinate 8,888,431 of NW_027507686.1, read as the reverse complement.
CCCTCAGGGGTCGCGCCTCTGTGTCACGCCGATTGGTCTTACTGTCTCTCTCACAGGATCCGGAGCAAGTCCTCAGCCGGGTCCCCGCGGCAATAGCAGTCCTTGCTATGCGGGAGGAATTCCTATCGTCTGGGAGTGACGTCTCTCTGTTCATTCCCTTCGCGTCTTCCCTTTCTCCCCAGGTGATGACTGACGCAGCGGCCTCCACGGGCTTGCCGCTGATTTTTTGGCCACCTCTGGCTCGCAGCTCCCTGGCCTCCCCAGTTACTGGCAATTCCTGGCTGCGCCAAGGCGCCTCTCTGGTGGTATGTACTTCCTACGTCAACTGGTCCAGCTCTTGTTGTTGTTTCAGTTCAACATCCATTCTTCCTTTATCCCCGGTAAGTTCAATCAGGCAGCGGACGCCCTCTCCCGCTTTAACCTTGTCGCGTTTTCATTCAGGTACCCGGAGCCGGACCAACATCAGCAGCTATCCCGGACTGGTCTCAACTGACCCTGGGTTAGCCCCTCACCTCCTAGCGGCTACCCAACTCGTTTGATCACTCCCTTTCCCGCAATACCCTCAAGGCCTATCAATCAGCCTGGAGGGCCTTTAACCAACTTCGTCACGTGTCACAGTACAGAGACGTCCCGTGTCAAGCAAGTCACAGCCTTCATTTCCTACTGTCACTCGCAGTTGGCGTCATCCTTTAATACGATCCGGCTATACATGACCGGTGTACAACATCTTACGTCCCTCCAGGACCCTACCGTACCCTTCCTATTTTACCACGCCGTTCGGGCTGTTACGCGCGGTATCCAGGAAGCGCCAGCCGATGACCGGCACCAAAACGACCGCCTATCACAGGAGACGTTTAGAAATACGTCAGACTTCCTGGCTACTTCACCTTTTCGGTCTCCACGTTGGTGTCATTTACAAGCAGCCATACACCTCGCCTTCCCCGGCTTCTTACGGCCAAGCAAGTTTACTTGTTGTAGCCTCACGGCACGCATGCTGTACCAGCACCACCTGGTCCGATACAAAGACCATTTCGCCTTACACTTAGCAGTCTCCAAGACGCAGCAGCTTGGCTCGGGTTCGGACATACACCGCTATAAGTCCAACAACCGTCGGTACCCGGTCGCCATTTTCACGCGCCTGTCGGCCCCTTTTGGCTGATCAACCAGGAGTTAGTCCTCTTCTGCCATTTCTCACTAAACCCCTGAACGCTGCCCGGTGCAACGTGTCAGGATACTCCCGGGTGTCCTTCACCTCTGTCCTACTCACATTATCAAGAAGTGGGGCAGATGGAGGTCCACCTGTTTCGCCCGCTACATACCCAATCCGCAAGCGGAGATGACCCAGGCCTTTGTCGAGCGCACCCAGTAACAAACTTGGATCAATAAAATACAACCCCTACCTGAATGATTTTGCCCCCTTATTTTGGTATACCGTACGTTAGACCAGGGCACACTTTCAGGTCCATTTCAAGTAAGCGAGTTTATGTTAACCTTGTTTGTCATCCTTAACCGTATCGGTCAGAGGGCTCCATACCATAAATAGAAAGGCCAGTATGCTGGCCTGAAATTATGGGAGGAGCCCGGTGGAATATATAACCAGCCCATTCGCCTGTCCTCCTCGTCGGTTCCGGTGCGCGATACCCACCCACCCATCCCCCTTTTCAGGGCATTTCTCAAGCATCATACTCCTCATGAGAGTACTCTTTTCTCCCCATTCATATTCATTTCATTTATCACCCACTTTCTATCTAGGGTATGCCCCCTTATTTTGGTATACCGTACGTTAGACCAGGGCACACTTTCAGGTCCATTTCAAGTAAGCGAGTTTATGTTAACCTTGTTTGTCATCCTTAACCGTATCGGTCAGAGGGCTCCATACCATAAATATATATATATATATATATATATATATATATATATATATATATATATATATATAGGAATGTATGACTTAATATTTTCAGGTTTATGTGTGTATGTGGGCAGAAGTTTTTACTGGAAGATATCAGGATAAAATGACCTTTTAGAAATACAGAAATATCTCCTATCTCGTGGGAACCATTGAATGACCCCAGGTGTTAGGTGAAGTCCACTTTGTCTTACCAATCATCTTTGCAGACATTGAGGCTCCATCTCCCCAGGGGACCTTAACATGCTAATGTCGGAACTGTTTGGGCTGAAGGATCAAAGGAGGTGGTTCATATAAAATAGGGCAAGAGTTATCTGATGGCTGTTCAGTTCCAGACCATCGGGGCGACAGGATGTCCATGTAACGTATACCCCTCTCTCTCGTGTATTTTCCTTATATCTCTTCATCCCTTTGTGCCCCCCCCCCCCCCCTTTGCAAAAATGGTAACGTAGGGAAAAACTAAATACTGGGTCTGTATTATTATTATGTCTCCTTTCTTTTCTGTAACCCTTTCTACCATAGGACTTTGCCTTAATATAATATTAATCTCTTGAAAGGATGCGTATGACCATTATAGCAATATTTGGTAACATTGTTGTTTTTAAGGTTGTATCCTCCACATTATATGGGGTACTCTCTAACGTTTCTTTTCTGTACTATAGTATGTTTAAATAAATTAGATTGTTATCCTTTTCGCACATGTATCATTCGTTCTTAATTTCATGGTTTGATTCATGTAGATAAAAGGTTTTTAATCACTTATTTTATGTATAGGTAAGTTTATAAGTGAGCTAGGCGAATTAGCCATAACAATATGCAACTTAAAGTCATAGCGACTTCAACATAGTTCATAGTTAAATTCAAAATACTAACCACAACATACAAAGCCATTCACAACTCTGCCCCGAGCTACATCACCTATCTTGTCTCCAAATATCACCCAAATCGTCCTCTCCGCTCTTCTCAAGACCTCCTACTCTCAAGCTCTCTCGTCTCCTCCTCCAATGCTCATCTCCAGGATTTCTCCAGAGCCTCTCCCATCCTCTGGAACTCGCTACCTCCACTGGTCCAGCTATTCCCTACTCTCGCTACCTTCAGGCGATCCCTGCAAAACTCAACTCTTCAGGGAAGCCTATCACGTCTCCAACTAATCTCCTACCACTTCCATCAGCTCATTCCCCACAGTTATAACCTTTTGTACCACCTGCCCCTCCCCTATTAGATTGTAAGCTCTTCTGAGCAGGGCCCTCTTAATCCTCTTGTATTTTATTGTATTGTAACTGTATTGTCTCCTTTTTATATTGTACAGCACTGCGTAAATTGCTGGCGCTATATAAATCCTGAATAATAATAATAATAGTTCTTGCACTACTTTGGTCTGACCTTCATGCAACGTGAGGGCCGTAGACTTCATTTTTAACCCTCAAAAGCTGAATTAAAGTCGTATCTGAGTGTTTTACAGTGCAACAGTTATCCATTATCACTGGTCAAAGCCAGTAAAGTCGTATTCCAAGTTGCACCCATCCAAAGTTGCGTCAGGTTAGTTTCACACAAGCTTGAGTGATTGCAACTTTGGAGTCCGACTTTGACGCAACTTTGATAAGACCTTTACGCCCCATTCAAGACTTGTCATAGGACTGTGGACATCTAAGTCACATATCAAGTCATACCCCATGTCATACCCCATGTCATACCCCATGTCATACCCCATGTCATACCCCATGTCATACCCCATGTCATACCCCATGTTTTCATATATAGAAGCCCTCCCGGCAATTTAGGCTCACGCTGTAGTCATCTTCCGGCTATAGCGTGGGCAGCAAGAGGTTAATGCACAAGATGCATTAAGGTAAAAAAAAAACTTTTGACCTTTACAACCACTTTAAAATGTGTGTAACAAGGGACAAACAACAAGACCTATAATTTCACTGAGCTAGGAATATATAAAAAAAAAAACCCACTTTATTCTTACATCCAATATGAAAAAAAAAAATGTATATTAATAAATATAGCTCAAAATTGTAGCTGGTAAAGGAATAAATAACCATTTTTTTCTTTAAAACGTGACCAAAGCTAAAATGTTTTTTTTTTGAGCGTTAACCACTTCAGCCTCGGACCAATAAATACCTTAAGGACCAGAGGTCTTTTTGCAATTTCGCACTGCGCTGCTTTAACTGGTAATTGCGCGGTCATGCAATATTGCACCCAAACGAAATTTGCGTCCTTTTCTTCCCACAAATAGAGCTTTCTTTTGATGGTATTTGATTGCCTCTGCGATTTTTTTTTTTTGCGATATAAATGGAAAAAGAGCGAAAATTTTGAAAAAAAAAGATATTTTCTTCTTTTTGTTATAAGAAAAATCGAATAAACTAAATTTTAGTCATACATTGAGGGCAAAATTTATTCAGCCACATGTCTTTAGTAAAAAAAATGTCAATAAGCGAATATTTTTTGGTTTGCGCAAAAGTTATAGCGTCTACAAACTAGAGTACATTTTCTGGAATTTACACAGCTTTTAATTTATGACTGCCGATCTCATTTCTTGAGGTGCTAAAATGGCAGGGCAGTACAAATCCCCCCCAAATGACCCCATTTTGGAAAGTAGACACCCCAAGGAAATTGCTGATGGGTATGTTGAGCCCATTGAATATTTTTTTTTTTTGTCCTAAGGGGATACCACATGTGTGGGACTTTTTGGGAGTCTAGTCGCGCACGGCACCCCGAAAACCAATCACCACCTTCAGGATTTCTAAGGGTGCAAATTTTTGATTTAACTCCTCACTACCTATCACAGTTTCGAAGGCCATAAAATGCCAAAATAGCACAAAACCCCCCCAAATGACCCCATTTTGGAAAGTAGACACCCCAAGCTATTTACTGAGAGGCATGTTGAGTCCATGGAATATTTTATATTTTGCCAAAAGTTGCGGGAATATTACAAACTTTTTTTTTTTTGCACAAAGTTGTCACTAAATGATATATTGCTCACACATGCTATGGGCAGAAGTCAAATTATACCCCAAAATAAATTCTGCTGCTTCTCCCGAGTACGGGGATACCACATGTGGGGGACTTTTTGGGAGCCTAGCCACGTACGGGACCCCGAAAACCAAGCACTGCCTTCCGGATTTGAATATAAAATGCTATAAAAAACAAACTAACCAGAGTCATCCGTAACACTTATACGGTGATCAGTGGTGAAAGGGTTAACTAGGGGCAATCAGGGGGTTCAAATTTTTATTAGGTAGTATATGGGGGTCCCTGGCGCTATATAAAAACCTGACGGGGAACCTAAATAACTAACTGGCTAACCAGCGTCACCAGTGACACTTATACTGTGATCGCTGGTGAAAGGGGGTGAAAGGGTTAACTAGCAGCAATCAGGGGGTTAAAACCATTATTGGGTAGTATATCGGGGTACCTAGCGCTATAAAAACCTGGCGGTGAACCTAAAAAAATAACTAGCTACCTAGCGACACTAGCGACACTGATGCAGCGTTCAGAAAAATTATCGCTTAGTGACACTGGCAAAAGGGGGTGAAAGGGTTAACTAGCGGAAATCAGGGGGTTAAAACCATTATTGGGTAGTATATCGGGGTACCTAGCGCTATAAAAACCTGGCGGTGAACCTAAAAAAATAACTAGCTACCTAGCGACTGTAGCGACACTAATGCAGCGATCAGAAAAACGATCGCTTAGTGACACTGGCAAAAGGGGGTGAAAGGGTTAACTAGCGGAAATCAGGGGGTTAAAAACATTATTGGGTAGTATATCGGGGTACCTAGCGATATAAAAACCTGGCGGTGAACCTAAAAAAATAACTAGCTACCTAGCGACACTAGCGACACATGCAGCGATCAGAAAAATGATCGCTTAGTGACACTGGCAAAAGGGGGTGAAAGGGTTAACTCTAGGGGCAATCAGGGGGTTAAATCTTTATTGGGGGGTGATAGGGGGCTACCCTGGACCTAACACTAACTGTCCTGACAGTTTTTACTGTCACAACTGACACTGAATGCATTGATCAGTAAAGAAATGATCAATGCAATCAGTGACACTGTGACTGGGGGGGAGGGGGGGCGGGGGGCGATCGGGGGGGGTTTGTGTGCCTGTGTGTACCTACATGTCAGTGTAGTGTTGGTGCACACTTACTTTTACTGTTCTCCTCGTAGTCCGGTCAAAAAGACCGCCCCGAGGAGAATGACATCACTTCCTCCTTCCTGTGTAAACAATACACAGGGGAGGAAGCTTCTCATTGGCCAGGAGCGATCCAGAGGGGGTGGCCGAAAACCAACGGCCATCCCCTCATCACGGAGCGCTCCTGGACCGAATCGGACCGCCGTAACCAGCGGGAGGGGGTCCGATCGGACCCCCCACCCGCTGGAAGGCAATCACGTAGATGTACGTGATTATGCCTGCCTGTGCCATTGTGCTGACGTACAATGGCAATACGGCGGTCCTCAAGTGGTTAAGAGGCTTGAACTCTCATAACTTTTTCTTTGCATAATGTGTTAAAAGCTTTGAACTTTCTAGAGTTACCCTATTTGTCCCAAATGACCTCTAAAAATGAGGAGAATTTTTAAAAACTGTTTAAAAAAGTTTTTACCAAAATAAGAACATAATGTAAATCTTCCAAATGGTGCACAACAGTCTAAAATTGGATTTTCCACACTTTGAAGAGATTTTCTCTCACTTTCTGTTGTGTCTTCAGGGTAGGAAGTGAAATCGTGCTAATTGGACACCAAAGGCAAAAAAAAAAAAAATAGGGAAAATGATGGATCCCAAGGGTTTTCCTACTGATGAAGAGTAGGGATGAGCCGAACACCCCCCCCCCCCCCGGTTCGGTTCGCACCAGAACATTCGAACGGACTGGAAATTCGTACGAACTTTAGAACCCTATTAAAGTCTATGGGACTCGAACGTTCGAAATCAAAAGTGCTAATTTTAAAGGCTAATATGCAAGATATGCAACAGACAACACCAGCAATAAGGGGTATCTTCAGGTGTATACTGTGCTGGAGGCACACAACACCCACTTTAACTCCTGCAGATGCCTGTATTAGAGAACACCAGCAATAAAGGGTAGATACAGGTGTATACTGTGCTGAAGGCACACAGCACCCACTAACTCCTGCAGATGCCTGTATTAGAGAACACCAGCAATAAAGGGTAGATACAGGTGTATACTGTGCTGGAGGCACACAACACCCACTAACTCCTGCAGATGCCTGTATTAGAGAACACCAGCAATAAAGGGTAGATACAGGTGTATACTGTGCTGGAGGCACACAACACCCACTTTAACTCCTGCAGATGCTTGTATTAGAGAACACCAGCAATAACAGGTAGATACAGGTATATACTGTGCTGTGCTGGAGGCACACAACACCCACTAACTCTTGCAGATGGCTGTATTAGAGAACACCAGCAATAAAGGGTAGATACAGGTGTATACTGTGCTGGAGGCACACAACACCCACTTTAACTCCTGCAGATGCTTGTATTAGAGAACACCAGCAATAACAGGTAGATACAGGTATTATGGCTCTCCTCGGTGCCGCTGCTGTGATTGGCCAAGCATGCGGGGTGACAGTGCATGCTTGGCCAATCATGAGCCAGCAATGCACTGCGATGGTGTAGTGCATTGTAGGCCATTCGTGCCACACGAATTAGGTGCGAACGGTCTACAAAGTTCTGAATTCGCCGAACAGACGAACGGCCGATGTTCGAATCAAACTCCGAGCTCATCCCTAATGAAGAGGAATAGCACTGGAATCCTACTGTTATCCTAGTGGGGAACATGGTTAGCACTGGAACCCTAGGGTTAAACTTATAGCGAGAAGGAATGTTTTAGAACTGCGTCCCCCCACCCAATAAGTAAGGTACAGCTGCTATCCAATTGGTGTAAAATGTTTTCTCTTGAAAATGTTCCAAGCGCCCCCTTTCCGTCGTTCGCTGGTGTCTCTTGGGCTTACAGTTGCTGTCGGTTTGCCCGAGAAACGATCCAACGGTGCAGCTGGTTGGTCACACAGGCAATCAAACAGTAAGTCCACCAAGTAAGTTTTTTTCCTCAAACTTCCCTCGTAAAAGTTTTTTTTTTCCTTAAAATTCCTATAAGCCGATAAATTCGGTAATTATTTTATATATTCTTTATTTATGTATTAAGAGGGTGTGTACAATATTGAAAGTAATACATTTTAATGCAATTGACAATCAGAATGTGTTTGAATATACTGTACAATACCATAAAAAAAAGCTAATTTGAAATATATCATATTTAAAGTATAATATGCAATTAGTTGACCTGAACTTCCTGTGTCTGCTAACCTAAATAGAATTGTATGTAGGAAGTCATAAAAAAACAGGAGACTAATTTAACAAGGATAATCTTCATCTTAATCATAGATTAACCACTTCAATACCGGGGGGCACTTAAACACCTTCCTGCCCAGACCAATTTTGAGCTTTCAGCGCTGTCGCACTTTGAATGGCAATTGCGCGGTCATGCTACACTGTACCCAAATTAAATTTTTATCATTTTTTTCCCACAAATAGAGCTTTCTTTTGGTGGTATTTAATCACCTCTACAGTTTTTTCTTTTTTGCTAAACAAATAAAAAAAGACCGAAAATTTTGAAAATAAAATATGTTTTTTTTTAGTTTCAGTTTAAAAACTTTGTAAATAAGTATGTTTTCTCCTTCACTGTTGGGCACTGATGGGGCTGCACTGACGGGCACTGATAAGGCGGCACTGATGGGCACTGATGAGGTGGCACCAATGAAGGGGCACTGATGAGGTGGCATTGATGGCACTATGTGGCACTGATAGGCGGCACTGATGGGCACTGATAGGTGGCACTGATGGGCAACATGGATGGACACTGATAGGTGGCACAAATTGGCACTGATAGCTGGCATGGATTGGCATGGATAGGTGGCATGAATTGGCATGAATAGGCAGCACAGATGGGCATGGATGGGCACTGATAGGCAGCATGGATGGGCACTGATAGGTGGCACGGATGGGCACTGGTAGGTGGCATTGTATTGTATTGTTTTGTACTGATAGATGCCAATCAGTGCCAAACAATAATGCATGCCAATCAGTGATGCCCATTGTGGGCACTGATTGGCATCCATTGTGGGCACTGATTGGCATCCATTGTGGGCACTGACTGGCATCCCTGGTGGTCTAGGATGGCATACCTGGTGCTGGGCATCCCTGGTGGTCTGGTGGCATCCCTGGTGGTCCAGTGTGGGCATCCTCGGCGGGGGGGGGCTGCACTGATAATTGATCATCACAGACCCCCCCCCCGTTAGAGGAGCAGCCGATTGGCTCTCCTCTACTCGTGTCTGACAGACGCGAGTGAGGAAAAGCCGATCACCGGCTCTTCCTATTTACACTGTGATCAGCCATGATTGGACGCGGCTGATCATGTGGTAAAGAGTCTCCGTCGGAAACTCTTTACCGAGATCGTAGTTGCCGGGTGTCAGACTGACACCCCGCAACAACGATCGCGCAGCGGCTCAAAATCCTGAGGACGTCCTATGACGCCCGGTCAGGATTTTGAAACCACTTTGCAGCCGTCATTCACCTATAGGGCGGGCGGCAAGTGGTTAAAAAAAAGAGGGGAAAAAAGGGCAAAATTAGAATTGGAGGGTGGGCGTAAAAAGGGAGGTAAGTAGAAAATTATCTTAAAGTGGAACTTCATTTTTTTCATCTTTCCATCTATTAAATCTTCTGCTCTTGTTGTTGTTTTAACTTTGGATAGTAAAACATTTTATTTAGCTATTATCTACCATTTTTCTTTCTTTTTCGCATCTAAATTTGCCGGAATGAAGCTCTCTGGTTCTGGCATATCGGGGAGCGTTCCCCCGGAGTTCTCCGCGGCCGTTCCCTGACACCTATTCCTCATTACAGAGGTTTATCTTTTTCTCGCGGCTTTCATGTCGCGGCACTCCCAGGACTTCAGGAATGGCACTGCTGGGAATTCCCTCTTCAAATGCTGCACATTATCATCATCTAATGTTTGTTCTTGCATGTTCTACCACTGACTGCATACCGCTTGATGGTTAATTAAACTTTTCCAGCAGCTCGGGAGACTGTAATGGAAGAGACACCGGTGGGAACACGCCAGTCAAAGTTTCCGAGCAGCCGAAGATTTGAAGAATAAGTGCCGCTTTTAAACACTCCGGCTTCTAATATCCAGGCAAAAAGCAAGCGCATTTGCAAATCTTTGAACCTTTTTTTTTTTTTTTTTCACGCTCTCCCGCGGTTTACTCGGGGGTTGTACAGGGATCAGCAAACTTAAAATTGATTTTGCGGTTTTCGAGGCAAGCAAGTCTGTCAGCGCTGTCAACACTGCACATTTGTGGCCTTGCTTCTGCTGTGATTAAAGAGTGTACAGGGGGCTTTAACCCCTTCAATACCGGGCACTTTTACCCATGCCCAGGCCAATTTTCAGCTGCCACATTTTGAATGACAATTGCGCGGTCATGCTACACTGTACCCAAATGAAATTTTGTATCATTTTTTTGAGACAGATAGAGCTTTCTTTTGGTGTTTTATTTTATTATTATTTTTTTTTTGGTTTTGTTATAAGATTTTGTAAATAAGTAATTTTTCTTCCTCACTGATGGGCACTGATAGGCAGCACTGATGGGCAGTGATGAGGAGTCACCCCCATGTATCACTGATGGGCACTGATGAGGAGGCACTCACATGTATCACTGATTGGCACTGATGAGGAGTCACTCCCATGTATCACTGATGGGCACTGATGAGGAGGCACTCATATGTATCACTGATGGGCACTGATGAGGAGGCACTCATATGTATCACTGATGGGCACTGATGAGGAGGCACTCATATGTATCACTGATGGGCACTGATGAGGAGGCACTCACATGTATCACTGATGGGCACTGATGAGGAGGCACTCATATGTATCACTGATGGGCACTGATGAGGAGGCACTCATATGTATCACTGATGGGCACTGATGAGGAGGCACTCATATGTATCACTGATGGGCACTGATGAGGAGGCACTCACATGTATCACTGATGGGCACTGATGAGGAGGCACTCACATGTATCACTGATGGGCACTGATGAGGAGGCACTCATATGTATCACTGATTGGCACTGATGAGGAGGCACTCACATGTATCACTGATGGGCACTGATGAGGAGGCACTCACATGTATCACTGATGGGCACTGATGAGGAGGCACTCATATGTATCACTGATGGGCACTGATGAGGAGGCACTCACATGTATCACTGATGGGCACTGATGAGGAGGCACTCATATGTATCACTGATTGGCACTGATGAGGAGGCACTCATATGTATCACTGATGGGCACTGATGAGGAGGCACTCACATGTATCACTGATGGGCACTGATGAGGAGGCACTCATATGTATCACTGATGGGCACTGATGAGGAGGCACTCACATGTATCACTGATTGGCACTGATGAGGAGTCACTCCCATGTATCACTGATGGGCACTGATGAGGAGGCACTCATATGTATCACTGATGGGCACTGATGAGGAGGCACTCATATGTATCACTGATGGGCACTGATGAGGAGGCACTCACATGTATCACTGATGGGCACTGATGAGGAGGCACTCACATGTATCACTGATGGGCACTGATGAGGAGGCACTCATATGTATCACTGATTGGCACTGATGAGGAGGCACTCACATGTATCACTGATTGGCACTGATGAGGAGGCACTCATATGTATCACTGATTGGCACTGATGAGGAGGCACTCACATGTATCACTGATTGGCACTGATGAGGAGGCACTCATATGTATCACTGATGGGCACTGATGAGGAGGCACTCACATGTATCACTGATGGGCACTGATGAGGAGGCACTCACGTGTATTACTGATAGGCACTGATGAGGAGGCACTCATATGTATCACTGATTGGCACTGATGAGGAGGCACTCACATGTATCACTGATGGGCACTGATGAGGAGGCACTCACGTGTATTACTGATAGGCACTGATGAGGAGGCACTCATATGTATCACTGATTGGCACTGATAGGCGGCCGCGGCACCGATAGGCAGCAATAATGGGCACTGATGAGCTGACTCTAATATGTATCACTGATGGGCACTGATGGGCACTGATGAGGAGGCACTCATATGTATCACTGATGGGCACTGATGAGGAGGCACTCACATGTATCACTGATGGGCACTGATGAGGAGGCACTCATATGTATCACTGATTGGCACTGATGAGGAGGCACTCATATGTATCACTGATGGGCACTGATGAGGAGGCACTCACATGTATCACTGATGGGCACTGATGAGGAGGCACTCATATGTATCACTGATTGGCACTGATGAGGAGGCACTCACATGTATCACTGATGGGCACTGATGAGGAGGCACTCATATGTATCACTGATGGGCACTGATGAGGAGGCACTCATATGTATCACTGATTGGCACTGATAGGCGGCCGCCGCACTGATAGGCAGCAATAATGGGCACTGATGAGCTGACTCTAATATGTATCACTGATGGGCACTGATAGACACCACTGATGGGTACTGATGAGGAGGCACTCACATGTATCACTGATGGGCACTGATGAGGAGGCACTCACATGTATCACTGATGGGCACTAATGAGGAGGCACTCATATGTATCACTGATGGGCACTGATGAGGAGACACTCACATGTATCACTGATGGGGCACTCATATGTGTCACTGATTGGCACAGATAGGCGGCCGCAGCACTGATAGGCAGCAATTATGGGCACTGATGAGGTGACTCTAATCGGCAGCAATAATAGGGGCCATCTATCAGGGCGACACTGATGGAAACTGATAGGCTGCACTGATGAGGGGGTACTGATGGGCACTGACAGGGATCACTGATGGGCAATGAAAGGCAGCACTGATGGGCACTCACTGGCTTCACTGGTGGGGAATGAAAGGCAGCACTGATGGGCACTCACTGGCTTCACTGGTGGGGAATGAAAGGCAGCACTGATGGGCACTGACAGTCATCATTGAAGGGCACTGACAGTCATCACTGAAGGGCACTGACAGTCATCACTGATGGGCCCTAAAAGGCATCGCTGCTGGGCACTGAAAAGCAACACTGATGGGCACTGACAGGCATCACTGATGGGGCTGCACTGATAATCAGGGCACTGTCAGTGCTGTCAGCATGAGGAGAGGAATTCCGATAACCATCATATCCTATTTACACTGTGATCAGTTGTGATTGGACACAGCTAATCACATGGTAAAGAGCCACGTCATAGGCCATTTACTGTGATCAGAGATGCGGTGTGTCTGAGGGATCGCCCTGCTGTGCGCCTCCCCCCAACCCGGGGGGAGGGGGAGGGGTGCACAAGCGGTCCATTCTGAAGGATGCCATATGACTTCCAGTCAGAACAGTAAAGCCACCTCCAGGCCGTCAATCTGACGGGAATGTAAAAAGTGGATCTAGCATCAGATTTATTTTTTATTTTTTAAGTGACGAGTCAGTGTAAGGCCGCGTACACACGGGCGGATTGTCTGCCCAACTTAGTCCGCTGAACCGTGTTTCAGCGGACAATCCGCTTGTGTGTGGGCTTCAGCGGACTTTTTCAGCGGACAGTCTGACGGACTTTGTCTTTCGGAATTTCCGTAATTTTGTCCATCCAAACTTGGTTTCAGCGGACAGTCCGCTCGTGTGTAGGCTAGTTGGACGGACTAAGTATGGCGCATGCTCAGAAAGGATTTACACGGCCGAAGGTTGCATTGCAGTGTATAGGACGTCGTTTTTCTAGTCCCGTCGTACGTGCTGTACACGTCATCGCGCAAGCTTTCAGCGGACTGTCTGTTCATCGTGTGTGGTCAAGTCCGTTCATTCAAATGTTGGACGGACTGTCTGTCAGATTGTCTGACGAACTTAGTTGGGCAGACAATCCGCCCGTGTGTACGCGGCCTAACCCTTCCAGGTATTTATTACCTTTCACAGAGATCGCCGTACTCCCCCAGACAATGTCTTTATCTGCTTTCCTCTTCAGAAGGACAGCCCCATCTTTATTCAGGCATCATCATCTACTTCCTGGACTGAGATGACACAATCACGCAAATGCTGGTATCCGTGCAGTTACTGACTGTGTTCACAATTGTCTGACACTGATCAGCCTCTGTTTGGGTTTGTTTCCCCGAGTCTTGAATGCGTCCCAGTGCGTCACAATTAGGGCAGCCTATTAATTTCAATGGGCATGAAAGACAGAAAAAAAGTCCAAAAATGCTCCGCACCCAAAACGCATGGTGCTTCGGTTTGGTGTGCACACAATTGCAGTTGTATGGGGGTGCCAATAGCAATTAACAGCATCATCAAACACTCCTGCCATTCAGTATAATCATTAAAGTACCAATAAACCCAAAAGCAAACCTTTATTATCTTGCAGCTTACCAATTCTTAGATGTGATGGTGTAAACGGGTGACCCTGCCCCGCTCTGACTCCATGGGGAAACTCATAGGGAAGTCCCCGTGCATCAGAGGGGGTGGGGTCACTGGGTGGCCCCGCCCTACTTTATATAAGAGCTTTTACCTGAATAGAAGCATCACACAGCGGGAGACTCCCATTGAGGCGGATCGTCCGGAGGATGAAGCGGGGAAGAAGAAGCCGGAGGAAGATGCCAGGCGAGAAGACCGGAGGAAGAAGCAGAGGAAGACAGAGGAAGAAGAGGGGGAAGAACAAGATGGAGGAAGAAGAAAACCGAAGGAAGAACAGAAGAGGATGAAAGAAGAAGCGGGGAAAGAAGACATTAATAAAGGAGTTGTCAAAAACCGGCTATTGTCTTTAACATTTTTGACACTTTTTTGTGAAATGGTAGGGGTACATTTGTACCCCATTACCAATTCACACAGGGGGGGTGGGATCTGGGGGTCCCCTTGTTAAAGGGGGCTTTCAGATTCCGATAAGCCCCCCGCCCACAGACCCCCACAACCACCGGGCAAGGACTGTGGGGATGAGGCCCTTCTCCCCATCAACATGGGGACAAGGTGCTTTGGGAGGGCTACCCAAAAGCACCCTCTCAATGTTGAGGGCATGTGGCCTGGTACGGTTCAGGAGAGGGGACGCTCTCGCGTACCCTCCTCTTTTTCTGCGGCCTGCCAGGTTTGCGTGCTCGGATAAGGGTCTGGTATGGATTTTTGGGGACACCCCACTCCATTTTTTTTTAAATGTTGGCGCGGGGTCCTTCTTAAAATCCATACCAGACCTAAAGGGTCTGGTATGGATTTTGAGGGTGACCCCCATGCCATTTTTTTTTTTTACATTTTAGCACAGGGTTCCCCTTAATATCCATACCAGACATGAAGGACCTGGTATGGAATTTGGGGGGACACCCACGCATTTTTTTTTAACATTTTTGTTCGGGGTTCCCCTGTGGGTGAATCCCATGCCGTTTTTTTTCAATGACTTTTATGTGTATTGTGGACCGACATTTCATTGTAGCCGCGAGTAGTTTTAAATGACTTTTTTTTCTTTAGAAATGTCATTTTGGCGTCAGACTGTTCTAAACACAGGAAACATGCACCACTTTACAGGCATTCTATAGATACCCCCCAGGTACGAAATTTAAAGGAATATTACACTTGTTTTTGTTTCACTTTAAACATGATTAAAATCACTGCTCTCGAAAAAAAAAAGGCCATTTTTAAAACTTTTTTTTGCATTAAGGCCGCGTACACACGGGCGGACTGTTCGCCCAACTTTGTCCGTCCAACAGTTTCGGCAAACAGTCCGCTCAAACTTAGCATGGACGGACATGGCCACACACGACGGACGAACAGTTTGCTGAAACCGTGCGCGATGACGTGAACGGCACGTACGACGGGACGAAAAATACGACGTCCTATACACTGCATTATAGCTTTCGGCGTGAAAATCCTTTCTGAGCATGCACGCAACTTTGTTTGACGAACAAGCCTACACACGGGCGGACTGTTCGCTCAAACAAGGTTTCAGCGGACAGTTTTTCGGAATTTCCGAAAAACCTTGTCCGTCCAACTGTCCGCTGAAACTGTCCGCTGAAAGCCCACACACGAGCGGACTGTCCGCCCAAACACTGTTCAGCGGACAAAGTTGGGCGAACAGTCCGCCCGTGTGTACGCGGCCTGATACATGTCCCCTGGGGCAGGACCCGGGTCCCCAAACACTTTTTATGACAATAACCTGCATATTATCCTTTAAAATTAGCACTTTTGATTTCTCCCATAGACTTTTAAAAGTCTATGGGAGAAAGGGTGTTCCACGGCTTGGGAACACCCCAAATCGTTCACTATTCCGCAAACGGGCGAACAGCCAATGTTCGAGTCGAACTCATGTTCGACCCAAACATAAAGCCCATCCCTACCTGCAAGATCTGCAGTTAATTGGCCAGCATTCCTCTTATATAATCCAAACAAAATACATAGTCACTGTTCTAGGTGCTGAATCCAGGTTATTAAAATGCTTGCAAAGAATCCATGGCAATAAAGACAACTTCAAACGGAATTGGGAAATGTGGATTAAAAGTTATAAATTAACTAATATCCTCAGAAAAGTTGAAAGTAGGGGCAGGTCCATATCTAGCAACCTAAAGCTAGCTAGTAAGGACTAGAGGCACTAGTTGTAGTAGTCGTAATAGTAATAGTTGAGGGATACTTCCATCGTAGCACTATTGATAGTGGAAATTTACAGTTTGTGTATTTTTCTCCTATGGATCTGTTTTATTTAAAGGTTTCTTCTACTGTTGTAAATCTGTTATGGTTTCCTAGGTCAAGATTGGCAACCTAGTTAAGGAGATCGCTCTTAATAGTAGTTACATGCATAAGATAAGAAAAGAAATGACGTGTTTAGGATGTGCAATTTATGACCCTAAAATTGAATCTTACAAATGTAGTGCCCACCCCATTTAGGTGGGTGCTTAGTGTGTTCCTGTGGTTAGTGATAGGTAAATTTATCCAGGACCTTGCACTTTTTCTAGGCCTGGTTGTTTGGGAGTTGGGAGTGTTAGAATAGAGGGTGGTGTGGCCACCTACACTCTGGCTCAAAGAAGTCCCCTCATCTTTCCAGTGAAAATGTTCTGGAAGGGAAGCAGGATTTGGGACCTGAGTGTCAGGCAGCTTATGTGTAGAGCTCTGGACCAATCATTAAATTGTATTGGCAGGGGCAGGACTTGCATATAAGCTGGGGGTCACATGCTTCCAGGGAGGAGGAGAGAACCCAAGATGTAGATTCTGATTCATATTTCAGAAACCCCAGTGCTGGAAAGCAGAAGCCGGCTTGAAGGCCTGGGGGTTCAGAGACCCCAGCACTGGATAGCAGGAGCGGGATTGAAGGCCTGGGGGTTCAGAGACCCCCGTGCTGGATGGCAGAAGTGGGCTTGAAGGCTTGGGGGTTCAGAGACCCCAGTGCTGGATAGCAGAAGTGGGCTTGAAGGCCTGGGGGTTCAGAGACCCCAGCGCTGGATAGCAGAAGCGGGCTTGAAGGCCTGGGGGTTCAGAGATCCCAGCGCTGGATAGCAGAAGTGGGCTTGAAGGCCTGGGGGGTTCAGAGATCCCAGCGCTGGATAGCAGAAATGGGCTTGAAGGCCTGGGGATTCAGAGACCCCAGCGCTGGATAGCAGAAGCGGGCTTGAAGGCCTGGGGGTTCAGAGACCCCAGCACTGGATAGCAGGAGCGGGATTGAAGGCCTGGGGGTTCAGAGACCCCCGTGCTGGATGGCAGAAGTGGGCTTGAAGGCTTAGGGGTTCAGAGACCCCAGTGCTGGATAGCAGAAGCGGGCTTGAAGGCCTGGGGGTTCAGAGACCCCCGTGCTGGATAGCAGAAGTGGGCTTGAAGGCCTGGGGGTTCAGAGACCCCAGCGCTGGATATCAGAAGCGGGCTAGAAGGCCTGGGGGTTCAGAGACCCAAGTGCTGGATAGCAGAAGCGGGCTTGAAGGCCTGGGGGTTCAGAGATCCCAGCGCTGGATAGCAGAAGTGGGCTTGAAGGCCTGGGGGTTCAGAGACCCCAGCGCTGGATAGCAGAAGCGGGCTTGAAGGCCTGGGGGTTCAGAGATCCCAGCGCTGGATAGCAGAAGTGGGCTTGAAGGCCTGGGGGTTCAGAGATCCCAGCACTGGATAGCAGAAGTGGGCTTGAAGGCCTGGGGATTCAGAGACCCCAGCGCTGGATAGCAGAAGCGGGCTTGAAGGCCTGGGGGTTCAGAGACCCTAGTGCTGGATAGCAGAAGCGGGCTTGAAGGCCTGGGGGTTCAGAGATCCCAGCGCTGGATAGCAGAAGTGGGCTTGAAGGCCTGGGGATTCAGAGACCCCAGCGCTGGATAGCAGAAGCGGGCTTGAAGGCCTGGGGGTTCAGAGACCCTAGTGCTGGATAGCCTGAGAAGACGTCGCTATGTAGACCAGAGGAGAAACCGGGCGTCCCAGCCGGGGATTCGCCGGAGCATGCGGAGGAGGAGGTAGGAGTAAAGCGGACAGAGGAAACTGGGAATTGACCTTCTGTGGGAAACACGGACTGTCGATTGGGAGTGAGCAAAGGGAGTGCAACCCAGTAGTGCTTATCCCTAAACTTGCTGTGTGTCCAAGGGCCTAGGGAGAGACACTTTCCAGAACTGACATGGGCTGATTGCAAGAGTCAAGGAATTAGGTGGTGAAGGCCTGGGACTTTGGAATCGGCACCCACGGTATTATTTAAAGTGATGCTGGTCAGTTCACAAAAGGAGAGTACGCAGGATCAGAGTCAGGAACCAGAATCTATGGAGGCATCTCATATCTTCTATCTACTTGTTCCAATAACACAAGTTCAAGAATAAAGCTTTACAGAATATATGTCTGGTGTTTGTGAAACTTTGCTTGGGAAGGAAGAACAGGGGGGGCTATTAACATAAAGGTAATGAACAACTTTGCAGCTCCCAAGGGAGTAGTGCGCTACACAAATAATTCACTACTCACTTATAACTTTAACTTATAGTTATTCATAAGAAGAAATCATAATGTTATAGGAGTATAGGGAACATTTCCTGTATAGTACCAATTTGTTACTTCAAATGTTGGTGTACTCTTCATTGCTGAGAATTTATATCCCTGTATTTGTTCAAAACGAATAAACATTTCCAATGATACAAAAAAAAAAAAATGCTTGCAAAGAAACAGATCCCAACCATGACACTACCTGCCTGGAGTTTGCATGTTCTCCCTGTGCCTGCGTGGGTTTCCTCCGGGTACTCCGCTTTCCTCCCACACTCCAAAGACATGCAGGTAGGTTAATTGGCTTCTGTCCAAAATTGGCCCCTAGTATATGAATGGGGACCTTGGATTGTGGCGCTCCTTGAGGGTAGGGACTGATGTGAGTGTACAATGTACAGGGATAGGGACAATTGTAGACACTCACTCAGGTTGAACTGGATGGACTGGTGTCTTTATTCAACCTTACTAACTATGAAAACTATGAAAACTATGAGATAAAGGAGTATACCTCAATAGTATCAAAGATATTACTCAATGGTGCTGTTCAAACCAGAGTCCTTTAATCTCCATTAAGGATGGTATTGGAGATCTGCAAACAGTCCAAGGTATTACAGTAAGAACCAACGGCCCCATTTCCTAAATATACATATGGGTTCAAGTGAAAAAAGGGATTCACTTCAAGTAGTTTGCAACAATATGCACATTTACCGTCTATCTTGTAAAAAGCATCTCTATACCTGGTTGGTATAACTATACAACAAGCATCTCTCCTCTTATCCTATTCATTACTATCAGCCATAGAGTCTATACGATAAATAAATATAAGCAGCCAATGAGTTAATAAAAGCTTGTCCAAACAGCGTTGGTAACGGGTGTATTAGCAGCATATACCTTACAGACAATACAACACCGTCTACCAATCCTTCTATCAACCAACTGATCTAATATAGCCAGTGGTTGGCGCCAAAACAGTGTGTTGATTGCTATACATTTAAGGTGAGGATACTGTCAGACTATAGAGCAGGGGTCTCAAACTGGTGGCCCTCCAGCTGTTGCAGAACTACAATTCCCATGAGGCATTGCAAGACTGATGGTTAAACGCATGATTCCTATAGGCAGAGGAATGATGGGACTTGTAGTTCCGCAACAGCTGGAGGGCCGCCAGTTTGAGACCCGTGCTATAGAGCATCTTAAATTATCCTCCTGAAAGCGGAGGTCCACACAAAAATGGAACTTACGTTTTTTTTCGGACCCCCCCCCCCCCGGTGTTACATTTGTCACCTTTCAGGGGGCAGGGGGGGTGCATATACCTGTATAATACAGATATTTGCACCCACTTCCGTGCACAGATCACCGTGGTGATCACGGTGACCTACGCCACTTCCCGCCCCCCCCAAATCCCCGTCTGCTGGGAGACACACAGGTCCCAGAGACAGCAGGGATCATTCAGATTGCGCAGTGCGACTCGCGCATACTCAGTGGGGAACCAGGAAGTGAAGCCACAAGGCTTCACTTCCTGTTTCCCTTACCGAAGATGGCGATGGCAGCATTCGAGGACCGAGGGACGGTTCGGCCTTGGGTGCCGACATCGCGGGGGCGCCCTGGACAGGTAAGCGTCCTTATTTTAAAAGTCAACAGCTGCAGTATTTGTAGCTGATGACTTTAAATAAAATAATAATAATTCAGTGGACCTCCGCTTTAATAGCAAAAATCACCGCCCCACGATCCCGTGCATGCGCCGAACCACATTCCCGGCCGAGAACAAACTGAAAGTACACGCATGCACAGTAGAGCCGGCGTGAGTATCATAATATCGGGCTGCATCAACAGAGCAGCCCTGCAAAGACCAGAAAAGACGCAATACTATAAAGCCAGAGCCATATCCTCACATCGACCATACCCTCCTGTTTTTGGGTCTGCTACGCTTGCTCCCCATATTGCTCTTTGTTTCTATTTTACATTTTACTCATGATCACTTTTTTATGTACTCATTGAACTTTGATCTACCGCAATTTTAAATAAACCTTTCCGGTTTGACCTGCACCATATGGAGCCTTTTCATAGTTTCATAGTTAGTAAGGTTGAATAAAGACACCAGTCCATCCAGTTCAACCTGAGTGAGCGTCTACAATTGTCCCCATCCCTGTACACTGCACACTCACATCGGTCCCTACCCTCAATGAGTCCCCATTCATATACTAGGGCCAATTTTTGGACAGAAGCCAATTAACCTACCTGCATGTCTTTGGATTGTGGGAGGAAACCGGAGTACCCGGAGGAAACCCACGCAGGCACAGGGAGAACATGCAAACTCCAGGCAGGTAGTGTCGTGGTTGGGATTTGAACCAGCGACCCTTCTTACTGCTAGGTGAGAGTGCTAACCACTACACCACTGTTTCCTTTTTCTCAATTTTTTTTCCCCAGTTTGGTTGAGCCTCCTATACACACTCTGACCTTCTGAGGGTCAGTACATTGAGTGGAGGTTTGTTGTCACCACTGGAGAATCACAAGGATTCAGGAATCCTTCCTGGACTATCATCACTAAAGCCCGGTCATATCCTGCTGGAAGTGATCTCTCTCCCGCCTGCATCTACATCGCGAGGCATTCGGCCCACATAAGCTGGAATGATCCACTACCGCTGGTAAGTGGGTCCACCACATCCGGTAAGAGTACCCATCTATTTCCTTATGACAGAGGATCGTTTTTTCATCTATGCAGCTTCACTGCCAATCGCATGTTGTCCATCATCACTTTGATTGATGAATTATCACTGTGTGTTTTATGGACATTTTATGTTGAATTTCAAACCCCTTTCTCCCGCTTGTTCACCACAGTGAACATTGTCTTTTGATCATCACATTTGTTGTAGGCTAAGCACACTACGGTTCTATCATTTCTGTTTTCAGCGCTACATTGTATTTTCTTTTTTCCTCATAGGCAGTACATCATAGATCGCCCTCTATTAAAAATAGCATTAAAATATTTCCAATATAGATATGTAAAATGATATGGGATTTCTGGCTCCTACCAGATCAACCCCACCACCTTGGTCGGGCAAGGGGCCCAAAAATCAGCCCTCCTGCCCCCAGATTATAACCATGTCAGGGGCCAGGGCCCAGGGGTTCCATTTATAGTGACATAATTACAGATCACATATACAGCCACTATAGTACGTCACTTTGGTACAAATCTCACCATAATTCCCTGATCAGAGGGCATTTTATAATTGCTCGTATTTTTATTGTAAAGGTTACTTATGCTGCCACCTCATCCAAAATCTGAATACAAATTATACATTCTAACATGTTTAAAACTATTCTACATGACAGATACAATAACTTCACGCTTGATTATATTTGCCTTTAAAAAAAGCAAGACATGGTAGGACATACTGTCTGTACATGGATCCAGGGCCGTCTTTAATGTGGTTGTAAACCCTTACAAACCACTTTGACCTACAGGTAAGCCTAGATTAAGTCTTACCTGTAGGTCTAAGAAATATCTCCTAAACCTATACGGTTTAGGAGATATTTGCCCCGAAGACAGGCACCGCTGTCTACGGCGCATGCGCCGTAGACAGCGGCGCGCAGGCGCACTGAGCGTGGCATCGTCAATGGCGAAGATGCCGCGCGTGTCGGCTCCCGTGCACATGCGTGGGAGTGACGTCATCGCGGCTTCGCCGAATGACAGCAGCGGAGCTGCGAGACCCCACCGAGAAGATGGATGCGCCGGACTACAGGGGACAGCGGTGACATCGCTGGCTCCTGTGTCAGGTAAGTGACACATAATGGACTACTATGCGATGCGATGCATAGTAGTCCATTATGCTTTACCTTTGCAGGGAATGAAAGAGGAAGTAAACTCATCAGGGTTTACTTCCTCTTTAATATTGATTGGACCCTGGGCAAAAATTTTCTTGGGGGCCCCCCCCCCATGCAGTTTTGCTCTCCACCTGCTCTGAGACATACAATAAATAGCAGCTAGACTCAAGATCAGTTTACTGAATCAGATCAGGCAGCTATTGTGACTGGTTGCCAGAGGTTACAGTGTATCATTACCGCTCACTGACAGGTTGCTAGAGGTTACAGCACACGATTTCTGGTTGTCGATTGGTTGCTAGAGATTAATGTGGATATGACCTCAGGGGGGCATGATATACGTGTCAATGCCACCGGCCGCCCCTATTTACATATGAATGCTGGTAATTTACATGTAAACACAGGGTCTGCAGGTGAGTCATCTGTACACAACAATAGGGCAGAGCTGGGCAGCATTAGTAGCAGAACTTCACACTGAGATATCGGGACACTGCACAGGACTAAAACCTCAAGGGACGAGGGAATTTAAACCAGGATAGTTGGCAAGTATGATGCAGCTGCTTTGGGCCCCACAACAATGACATGGCCCAGGGCAGCTGCCCCTTTTGCCCTGCCTTAAAACAGCCCTGCATGGTCTACAGTATAGTTGGATATGTTGTATTCTGTGGGATTTAGGAACCCATGAGTTCCAGATCTATAGCAGTTATAGTAAGGTTAGCTTAAAAGCTGTTTGTAACTAAGAGCTTCATTGAGGCCTGGTGGGCGGGTGGCATTTAAATTAAAAATCCACCTCCCCTCACGCTGCAATCGTTTTTTGTCTATATTTCCTCCTCTTGGATCCTCACGAACCCTCTTGAGGACAGTAAATTGTACCACTGAGGTGTCATGTTTATGTTTAAGAGCCACATGTCATGTCTGGCATGTCTTCCATTGGGAGTGTATAGTAGATTTTTTTCTAATGTAGTAAATATATATCCAAAATTTCCTAAACATGTAGGCCAGTCAAGTTCCTCCACCCTAAACCCACTCATTCATGTCTTTATGGACCTTGCTTTGTGCACTGGTCCAAACCATTTGGTTGAGGGGGGATTATGGTGTGGGGGGGGGGGGTTGTTTTTCAGGGGTTGGGCTTGGCCCCTTAGTTCCAGTGAAGGGAAATCTTAGCCGTCCCGGAAAATGTCCGACGGAAAATGTCCGATCAGACCGTGTTGTCGGATAATCCGACCGTGTGTGGGCTCCATCGGACTGTTTCCGTCGGGAATATCCGACGGACAAAGTTTTAGAGCTGGGCTATAAAACTTTCCGACAACATGATCCGATCGGACTTTGTCCGATTGTGTGTAGAGAATTCCTATCGGACAAAGTGCCACGCATGCTCACATCAAATTCCTAGACCAAAGCTATTGGTTACTAGCCTGAACGTAGTCCCGTCGTAATGAAATAACGTCATCACGATTTTCGGACAACTTTGTCCGACCGTGTGTATGCAACACCAGTTTCGGCCAAAATCCACCGGACAAAATCCGACGGATTTTGTTGTTGGAATGTCCGACCCGTGTGTACAAGGGCTTAAGGGGTCAGCATAAACAAGACATTTTGGACAATTTCATGCTCCCAACTTTATGTGAACAGTTTGGGGACGGCCCCTTCCTGTTCCAACATGACTGCACACCAGTTCACAAAGCAAGGTCCATAAAGACATGGATGAGCGACTTTGGGGTGGAAGAACTTGACCGGCCTGCACAGAGTTCTAAACTCAACCTGATAGAACACCTTTGGGATGAATTAGAGCAGAGACTGCGAGCCAGGCCTTCTCTTCCAACATCAGTGCCTGACCTCACAAATGCGCTTCTGGAAGAATGGTCAAACATTCCCATAGACACGTCTACTAAACCTTGTGGACGGCCTTCCCAGAAGAGGTGAAGCTGTTATAGCTGCGAAGGGCGGAGCCAACTCAACATTGAACCCTACGGACTAAGACTGGGATGTCATTAAAGTTCATGTGCGTGTAAAGGCAGGCGTCCCAATACTTTTGGTAACGTAGTGTCTATGAGACAAACCATTTAAAGTGGTTGCAAACCTTAGATTAAAAAATAAAATAAAAAAATAATTAACATGTTATACTTACCTGCTCTGTGTAATGGTTTTGCACAGAGGAACACCCAATCCTCTTATTCTGGGTGCTCCAGGCCCCTCCTCTTTATTGGGTGACCCCACAGAAAGCCATTTTCCCTGCTGGTATCCTGTGGGCTCGGCCCCCCCCACCCCCCCCAGCTCCCATCATACAGGATTTGATTGATAGCAGCGGGAGCCTTCTATCCCGCAGTTGATCCAAAGGAAGGTGAAAATAAACCTCCAGCAAAGCACATTGAGATTATAGTTCCTCCCCTTTTATGCTGCGTACACACGATCGGAATTTCGGCCCGCAAAAATGACCGATGAGAGTTTTTCATCGGAAAATGCGACCGTGTGTGCGCTCCATCGGTCTTTTTCCAGCCGGCAAAAGATTAAGAGCAGATTCTCTATTTTTCGGTCGGGAAAAGTTCCTATCCGAAAATGCGATCGCCTGTGGCAATTCCGACGTGCAAACTAGTCGACGCATGCTCAGAAGCATTGAACTTCAATTTTCTCGGCTCGTCGTAGCGTTGTACGTCACCGCGTTCTCGACGGTCGGCATTTCAGCGAACTTTTGCGCGACCGCGTGTATGCAAGCGGAATCCCGTCGGAAAAGCCGTCATATCTTTTTCCGGACGAGAAATCCGATCGTGTGTACTACGCGCGGCATAAGCCAACCGCTTGCATGCCTCCCAACATTTTGAGATGTGAATGAGGGACGCCTACTATCAAACGCATGTAGGCATAGGACACGCCTCCTTGCCACACCCCGTTAAAGGAGAATTAACCCCCGAAAAAAGGTTTAACCACTTTCAGACCGGACCAATTTGCTGGTCAAAGACCAGACCACTTTTTGCGATTCTGCACTGCGTCGCTTTAACTGACAATTGCGCGGTCGTGCGACGTGGCTCCCAAACAAAATTGATGTCCTTTTTTTCCCACAAATAGAGTTTTCTTTTGGTGGTATTTGATCACCCCTGCGGTTTTTATTTTTTGCGCTATAAACAAAAATAGAGCGACAATTTGGAAAAAAACGCATTATTTTTTACGTTTTGTTATAATAAATATCCCACAAAAATATATAAAAAAACTTTTTTTTCCCTCAGTTTAGGCCGATACGTATTCTTCTACATATTTTTGGTAAAAAAAATCGCAATAAGCGATTATTGATTGGTTTGCACAAAAGTTATAGCGTTTACAAAATAGGGATAGTTTTATAGCATTTTTATTAATAATTTTTTTTACTAGTAATGGCGGCGATCAGCGATTTTTATTGTGACTGCGACATTGTGGGGGACCCATCGGACATTTTTGACACATTTTTGGAACCATTGTCATTTATACAGTAATCACTGCTATATAAATGCAGTGATTCCTGTGTAAATGACACTGGCAGTGAAGGGGTTAACCAGTGGGTGGCAGTGTAGGGGTTAAGTGTTCCTAGGGGTGTGTTACTAACTGTGGGGGGGTTGGGCTTTTATTTAGTGAACATTGATCTCTGCTCCAATCACATGGAGCAGAGATCAGCGTCACTAGTTGCTAGGCAGAATGGAGAAATGTTGTTTACAACGGCATTTCTTCATTTGGCCGCTCCGTGAGACGATCGCGGGGAAGCCCGCGGCGATCGAGTCCGCGGGTCCCACAACCGGAGGTCCTGACCAGCGCGGGAGCGCGCCGCCGGCGGCGCGCTCCCGATGGCAGGGCGGCAAATTTAAAGGGACGTACATGTACGCCCATTTGCCTGCCCGTGCCATTCTGTCGACGTACATCGTCGTGCGCTGGTCGGCAAGTGGTTAAATTAAATCCACAAGGACTTCTTTTTTTTTTGGGCAGCACAGTGATGTAGTGGTTAGCACTCTCCCCTAGCAGTAAGAAGGTTGTTGGTTCAAATCCCAACCACGACACCACCTGCCTGGAGTTTGCATGTTCTCTCTGTGCCTGTGTGGGTTTCCTCCGGGCACTCCGGTTTCCTCCCACAATCCAAAGACATGCAGGTAGGTTAATTGGCTTCTGTCCAAAATTGGCCCTAGTATATGAATGGGGACCTTGGATTGTGGGCTCCTTGAGGGTAGGGACCGATGTGAGTGTGCAATGTACAGGGACAGGGACAATTGTAGACACTCATTCAGGTTGAACTGGATGGACTGGTGTCTTTATTCAACCTAACTATGAAACTATGAGAATTAACCCCCAAAAAAAGGTTTAAATTAAATCCACAAGGACTTCTTTTTTTTACCACTACTATATACTTTATATTGGCTTTTAAAATGTACAAATGCTGCAAATTTGGAATTTGGATGAAACGCTTTTTGAAAGATAAAAAGTGCATTTTATATATAACTCTATAGATCAAGATAGAGCAAAATGAAGGACAAACGAGGAGGAATGAGGGACAGAGGGACATTGCTCCAAATCCGGGACAGTCCCTCGAAATCAGGGACAGTCCCTCGAATTCCGGGACAGTCCCTTTTAATCAGGGACAGTCCCTTTTAATCAGGGACAGTCCCTTGAAATCAGGGACAGTCCCTCGAAATCCGGGAAGTCCCTTTTAATCAGGGACAGTCCCTCGAAATCCGGGACAGTCCCTTTTAATCAGGGACAGTCCCTTTTAATCAGGGACAGTCCCTCGAAATCCGGGACAGTCCCTCGAAATCCGGGACAGTCCCTCGAAATCAGGGACAGTCCCTCGAAATCCGGGACAGTCCCTTTTAATCAGGGACAGTCCCTCGAAATCCGGGACAGTCCCTCAAAATCAGGGACAGTCAATCGAAATCCGGGATAGTCCCTTTTAATCAGGGACAGTCCCTCGAAATCCGGGACAGTCCCTCGAAATCCGGGACAGTTGGGAGCTATGTAAACGCACATACCTACATTCAAATATAATTACAAAGAATGATTTTCCTTCTTCAGAGGCCGCTATAAACAACAATGCCGTCGCTTTTTTTTTTTTTACTACGCTACAAATTACTTATCCAAATGAACCTGTTTACAGAATTGCCTCGAATATCAAACGCCGAGATTCTCTCCGACGCCCCCGAAAAAAATAATAAAAAAAATAATAATAATAAACCTTAAAAAAGTGACTTAACAGCAAAATGATTGTGATGTGTTACTTATCACAGAAAAGAATAGATAGCGGCTAATAGAAGCTTTTAAGTCCCTTCATAGTTAGTGGGAATCATGAGCAGCCTTTGATGTCTCCCAGCTTGAAATGAATTTTTCATTATACAGTCTGGTCTCCAACCTATAAAGCAATAGAATTATTGAGATTGGATTAGTTAAAGCGGGGAACATTAGAGTGCGGATGACGAGGCTGTCGCTCACGCGCCAGAGGTTAATATTCATTACCGCCCAGCTTCCAATCTGGAAAACGGGCTTATCGCACGGCCCAATGGGAGATCCTTTTCTTGGTTGATCTTGTACTGTTTGCACCGGAGACACTGCCATGATTACCTCTCAGCCACCAGGAGACGTGGAGGAAATCCACAATCGGTGCGGCAAGGGAAAAAAAAAAGCAGAAGAACACAAAAGGAATTGATATCTATAAGATAGCACAGCTGCTTACCTCTCTTAAAGGGGAAATATCAGCAAGTAAAACATTTGGAGCTATTAACCTCTTCAGCTTCGGAGGGTTTACCCCTCCTCCCCCCCCCCCCCCCCCCCTTTCAGGGGAAGGCCACATCGGACACTTTTGGGGAGATTTTGGAACCATTGTCATTTATACAGCGATCAGTGCAATTAAAAAGGCATTGTTTACTGTGTAAATGTGACTGGCAGTGAAGAGGTTAACCACTAGGTGGCGCTGTAGGGGTTAAGTGTGCCCTAGGAAGCGATTCTAACTGTGGGGAGGGAGGGGCTGTGTGTGGCACGACACGGATCACCACTCCCAATCACAGGGAGAGCCGATCCGTGTCAGTGTTATTAGGCAGAAAGGGGAAATGCTTGTTTACATTTCCCCATTCTTCCTCTCCATGAGACGAGGGCGGGTATCCCAGCGGACATATGGACGTATGGGGGACCCCGCACCCCTCTGATGTAACACAGGCAGGTTTCCGTTACATCAGAGGGGGGCGGGGTCACCTATACGTCAGGGGGAACCCCCGGGTTTCCCCTTGCGTCAGAGGGGGGCGGGGTCAGGTGACGGGTGGCCCCACCCTCCGTATATAAGAAACGTCAGCCGCCGGAATCCTTGCAGTGTCTCCTCCACGGAGACAGAAGAAGGGTGGATCGCTGCGCTGGATGAGATGAGACATCGCTGGAGAGATGATCGTCCGTCGCTGGATAGCAAGAGTGGATTACCGCCGCTGGAATCTTTTTTTTATTTTTTTATTTTTAATAAAGGAATTTTTCAAAAGTGTGTTTGTTTTATTTAACCATTTTTTACACTTTCTTTGTGAAATGGTAGGGGTACTTTTGTACCCCCTTACCATTTCAAACAGGGGGGGGGCGGGATCTGGGGGTCCCCTTGTTAAAGGGGGCTTCCAGATTCTGATAAGCCCCCCGCCCGCAGACCTCCCCAACCACCGGCCAGGGTTGTGGGGATGAGGCCCTTGTCTTCATCAACATGGGGACAAGGTGCTTTGAGGGGTCACAGACCCCCAAAGCATCCTCCCAATGTTGAGGGCATGTGGCCTGGTACGGTTCAGGAGGGAGGGGGGGCCGCTCTCTCGTCCCCCCCTCTTTTCCTGCGGCCTGCCAGGTTGCGTGCTCGGATAAAGGGTCTGGTATGGATTTTTAGGGGGAACCCCACGTCAATTTTTTTTTAAATTTGACGCGGGGTTCCCCTTAATATCCATACCAGACCTGAAGGGTCTGGTTATGGATATTTAGGGGGAACCCCACGTCAAATTTTTTCTTAAATTTGAGGCAGGGTTCCCCTTAATATCCATACCAGACCTGAAGGGCCTGGTAATTGAATTTGGGGGACCCCCACATTTTTTTTTTTATTTATTTATTTATTTTTTTATCAATGACTTTCAATGAGTGTTCTCTGTATTACGGAGCCGACAATTCATAATAGCTGCGAGTGATTTTAAAGGACTTTTTTTCCTGCATAAATGACACTTTGTGCAGGGACAGTTCTAAGCACGGGAAACCTGCGCCCCTTCACAGGCATACTATAGACAACCCCCCCCTACGAAATTTAAAGGAATATTACACTTTTATTGTTTCACTTTAATCATTATTAAAATCAATGCTCCCGAAAAAACTGCCGTTTTTAAAACTTTTTTTTGCATTGATCCATGCCCCCTGGGGCAGGACCCGGGTCCCCAAACACTTTTTAGGACAGTAACTTGCAAATTAGCCTTTAAAATGAGCACTTTAGATTTTGAACGTTGGAGTCCCATAGACTTTAATAGGGTTCTAAAGTATGCTATATATACTAGCTCCGTCGAATCTTCTTTATACATTCGACAGACACCATAAGCCTTCAAAGACAGATTCGACCGTAATTCATGTGGATTTTCGGACGAATGCAATTTTTGAACGAAAAACGAAATAAATAAAAACGAATTTCGGGAGTAACTAAATAAATTAAGTTTTCAGACGAAAACGAAATTCCGAAACGAAATATTTTACTCTGCACATGTCTACTGGAAATATCTCCTAACCCCCACGGTTTAGGAGTTATTTACAAAAAACCTGTGCGCCGTCTACGGCGTATGCGCAATTTAGAAAGGGCACATTGTGCCGTTAATAAAAATGACTGGCGGCTCCCGTGAGTATGCGTGGTAGTGACGTCACACAAGTCTGGCTAGTCACAGAGTCTGTCCTTTATCTCCCTGCTTCTTCTTTCTTTCCTTCTTATCTCTCAAGTTTTTGCTTCCCTTTCTTTCTTATTCATATTCATATTTCTTTCTTTCCTTCCTTCCTTCCTTCCTTTCTTCCTTTCTTTCCTTCTTCATTTCTTTCCTTCTTCATTTCTTTCCTTCCTTCCCTCTTTCTTTCTCTCTTCCTTTCCTTCCCTCCTTCTTTCCTTTCTTTCTTATTACTATTCATATTTCCTTCCTTCCTTCCTTCCTTCCTTCCTTCCTTCCTTCCTTCCTTCCTTCCTTCCTTCTTTTTTTCTCTCTTTCTTCCTTTCCTTCCCTCCTTCTTTCCTTTCTTTCTTTGATTCCTCCCTTTCTTCCCTTTTTCCTTCTTCCTTCCTTCCCTCTTTCTCTCTTTGTTTCTTTCTTTCTTTCCTTGTTTTAGTTTATTTTCTCTCTCTTGCTCTTTTCCCTCTGTTTCATGTACTCCCTTTCTTTTGTTTCTCTTTGACTTCCCTTCTTATATATCTATTTTGTCCTTTCTTCATCTCCCTGCTTCTTCCTTTCCTTCTTATCTCTCATGCTTTTGCTTCCCTTTCTTTCCTATTGCTAGTCATTTTACTTTCTTTCCTTCCTTCTTTATTTTCTCCTTCCCTTCCTTCCTTCCCTTTTCCCTTCCTTCATTCCTCCCTCCCTCCTTTCCTTCCTTCCTCCCTTTCTTTCTTCCTTCCTTCTCCTTTTCCTTCCTTCATTCCTCCCTCCCTCCTTTCCTTCCTTCCTTCCTTCCTTTCTTCCTTCCTTCCTTCCTTCCTTCCTTTCTCTCTTCCTTTCTTCCTTCCTTCTTCCCTTTCTCCCTGTCTTCTTTCATTCCCTCCCTCTTTCTTTATTTTTTTCCTTCCCTCCTTCCTTCTTTCTTTCTTTCTTTCTTTCTCTTTTAATTTTTTCTCTCTCTCTCTCTCTTGCTCTTGTTCCTCTGTTTCATGTACTCCCTCCTTTGCTTCTCTCTGTCTTCCCTTCTTATTTATCTATCTTGTCCTTTCTTCATCTCCCTGCTTCTTCTTCCTTTCCTTCTTATCTCTCATGCTTTTGTTTCCCTTTCTTTATTATTACTATTCAACTTTCTTTCTTTCTTTCTCTCTTTCTTTCTTTCTTTCTCTCTCTCTCTCTCTTTCTTTCTCTCCTATTTCTCTCATTCTCTCTTCTTCTCTCTGCCTCTATTGTACTGGAAGGTGGCACACAGACTGTACATATAATTCATAGATCTGGTTACATATCTAATACACGTGTATTGGCACTCCTATACATCTCAGTGTGGGTGGAACGATTCGCTGTGTCCAGAATTCTTATTTTCATCACTTTCTCGATGAGGTCACAGCTTCATTTCTGTGGAAAGATAAAATGAATGTTGATACGTATTGATCAGCCAGGCGGTGGAAGATCATGCCACGGAGCGCGGTGCATATCGACCGAGCGTCTGGCCCTTTCGCCGGATTATCCGAGTATTCCACTCACCGCATTATCGGGTTTTGCTTTCTGCTACCTGGAACGCTCCGGAGTCCCATAATAAATATGTGCTGGAGCCCAGCTGTCATCCTTTCATTACACCTATTTTATACCAGAGAGAGCGCCATCAAAAACCGCGTATGTCTGCTACCGGGGTGGGGGGCGTCATTATCCGTTTATAAACCGCGAGACCAAATACACCGCTATACAAATCATCACACATTACGGAAATGCACAAACTGCATTGAGGACACGTGCAGAACGAAAACATTCGTTTGCTTTAGCTTCAATTCTGTATTTACTTGAATTTCTTTGATTAAATTTCTTTAATAAGTTTAATTCATTTTCATTTTTCAGAATTCCGGAATTTGTTTTGTTCATTCAAATTCAAATCAATTTGAATTCGAATTCCATTCGAATTGCATTTGAGCTCAAATCAAATTCCATTCAAAATTCTCATTTTGGAAGATGGTTATATTCCTTCTATTCCATTCTATTCTATTGTTTTTTTCTATTCTATTCTATTTTTTTAATTTCTGTTCTATTCTTTTCTTTTCTATTATATTCTAATCTTTTCTATTCTATTTGAATTTATTCTAAACTAAATTAGAATTTCAGAAAACAGTTATATTGCCATATTGTTTCTATTCCGTTCAATCCTTTTCTATTGTTTAGTCTATTCTATTCTTTTCTTTTCTATTCTCTTATTTTATTTTCTATTCTATTCAAATTTGAACTTATTCTATTAGAATTTTGGAAATATTCTTTATATTTTATTCTATTCCATTTTTTTCTATTCTATTCTTTTTCATTCTTTTTTTTCTATTCTATTCTTTTCTATTCTATTGCAATTCTAATTTATTCTATTTGAAATTCAAATTTTTAGAAGATAGTTATATTCTATTTTTTTTATATACTATTCCTTTATTATCTATTCTATTTTATTCTGTTTTTTTTTATTATTATTATATTTTGTTCTATTTTACTTATTTTTTTCTTTTCTATTTTATTCTTTTATTTTTTATTCTATCCCTTTATTTTCTATTTTATTTTTTTCAATTCTTTTCTTTTCTATTCTGTTCTTTTCTATTCTATTCCTTTATCATATATTCTATTTTATTCTGTTCTTTTATTTTTTTTTATTCCATTTTGTTCTATTTTACTCTATTCTTTTATTTTATTTTCTATTCTATTTTTTCTATTCTTTTCTTTTCTATTCTGTTCTTTTCTATTCTATTCTTTTATCATATATTCTATTTTATTCTGTTCTTTTATTTTTATTTTTTATTATTTATTATATTTTTTATTTTATTTTTATTCTATTTTGTTCTATTTTACTCTATTCTTTTATTTGTATTCTTTTATTTTCTATACTATTTTTTCCTATTCTTTTATTTTCTATTTTGTTCTTTTCTATTCTATTTCTTTATTATCTATTCTATTTTATTCTGTTATTTTATGTTTTGTTCTATTTTGTTCTATTTTACTCTATTCTTTTCTATTATATTCTTTTATTTTGTATTCTATCCCTTTATTTTATTTTCTATTCTATTTTTTTTTAATTCTTTTATTTTCTATTCTGTTCTTTTCTATTCTATTATTTCAATTCTATTGCTTTATTTTCTATTCTATTTTATTCTCTTCAGAAATTTAAATTCAAATTCGATTAGAAAACTATTCGAATTAGAACTATGTCCAAAATTTTGTTTTATTATTTCTAATGCGTTAAAATTTGTTATTATTGTAATTCTCAAATTTGGATTGTAACGAACTGCAACATGTCTACTGCATTGCACATTTCAACCCACATCTTTAATACACGTAACATACCTTCTTTGTAGTATAAGACAATGAACAGATGTCAAACATACAGTGTAAGCCAGGAAATTATTTATAGGGGTATATGTACCAATCATTCAATAGCCATTTTGCCCAGGGGCGGACTTACAACTCATGGGGCCCCCAGGCAATAGGAGATTATGGGGCCCCCGGGCAATAGAAGATTATGGGGCCCCCGGGCAATAGGAGCAACGGGGCCACACAGTATACACACACACATACAGTATACACACACAGACACATACTATCCCTGGTTTTATTAGCAGCCCTGATGGGGGCCCCCTAGTGGCATGGGGCCCTCGGGCAGTGCCCGAGTGCCCCAAAGGTCAGTCCGCCCCTGATTTTGCCCGATGTTTGCCCAAGATTCAATAAAAAAATTTTTTGGAAAACATTCACCTTATTAAAAAGCCAAGTTAGTGAAATTTCACCCCAAATTCTCCAATGATTCCCTTGGGCCCCGTTCACACCACTGTTATTCTGCTGCCATTCCAAATCAGAGCAGAACAAGCAACGTGCGTTTGGATTCCATTATTCGTAATGGCACCCCAAACGCAGCGCATTTATGCTGCGATTGTCACGTGACATAATCGCATGGCAGTCACGACAAAACACACAGTTAAGAATCGCGTTAAGCTTGTCACTCAAAAAGGGGTAGGCGGCGACAATCGCGCACAGGGCGACCCATTGAAGTGAATTGGCTGCCCTATGCATACCATAGATGTTTAACTGCTTCCCAGCCAGTGTCATTAGTACAGTGATAGTGCATATTTTTTTTTAGCATTAGTTCCCGCAAAGCGTCAAAAGTGTCTGTAAGGGCTTGATCACGCCCGCTAAATTACTGACGCTCAACAAATGCTCCTATATGGGCATCAGACAGATGTCTATGAGCTTTAGAATGGGGCATTTTACAAGCATTAAAAAGCACCCTAAACGCCCTACGCGCGGTTTCGTATCTTTTGATGAGCGTTAAAACTGCTCTGCAATGGAAAGTGACAGATTTAAATGCTTCTCAACTGCCCCCAAAACGCCTGCCAGGCTTTTAATGCGGAGCGTTACCATAGACTTGAATGAGAGGCGCCAAAAAAACCTTCAACGCCTTCTGACTCGACTGGAAGCTTCAATTTTGAAGTGAAGCGACGCTAACGCTTCATGTTTTTGTAATGTGAACAGCACAATGTACTGTCTATTGAATCAAATGCCTGTTCTTAAGCCAGTGTGAACTCAGCCTTAGTGTCTGATTGTCTGCCGCAATATCACAGTCCCGCTACAAGTCACTTATCACCACCATTACTAGCATGGATTGGCTAATATAAAAGGGGGGGGGGGGGAGGGTAGACTAATTCATACCCTATAATTGACGTGGGGTGGGCGGGTGTCCTTGTGCTGCACATAGACGCCACGCCCTTTGCACCATGTGGCACCGCGCACGCCGGCTTGTTTGTTTTACATTATACGCGCATCATGAGAGGGTGGAATTGGCACTACATGCCGGGCGGCCCAGCCCCCCTCATACAAAGTCCCACTCCCTTCCCTCCCCCTTTATTCTATAGACAGGGATGGGACTTTACCAGGTCATTGCCTCAAACAAAGTCCCAAAACTTTTTCTTTTCAGATCTTCTTGCTTAGCCATTTGAGATGCTGGACAGCTCCCTCTCTGATCTCTTAGCCCTTGTGCACACGGTCGGACATTCCGACGGAAAATGTCTGATCGGACCGTGTTGTTGGATAATCCGACTGTGTATGGGCTCCATCGGACTGTTTCCGTCGGAATATCCGACCAACAAAGTTTTAGAGCTGGGCTATAAAATTTTCCGACAACATGAGAATTCCGATCGGACAAAGTGCCACGCATGCTCAGATCAAATTATGAGACCAAAGCTATTGGCTACTGAGCCTGAACGTAGTGCCGTCGTAACGAAATAACGTCATCACGTTACGAACGATCGGATATTCCGACAACTTTGTCCGACCCGTGTGTATGCAACACCAGTTTCGGACAAAATCCGTCGGACAAAATCCGACGGATTTTGTTGTTGGAATGTCTGACCGTGTGTACAAGGGCTTAGGACAATCTTGCCTTGTCTCTTGTTTCTCAGGCACCTTGAACTCCTTGCTCCTCCCATAAACTTTCTTTTTAAGCCATGTCTTTGGTCTTCCTGTTTGCCAGATTATTGTGCTCTTCTCCAGCCAATATCTTGCTCCTGCTGCTCTCCGTATCTTCACTACCACTTGTTCCTGTCCTTGGCTTCTTCCTCAACTATGCTTCTGCTTAATTCCAACCTGCAACAATTTATTACCAACCTTTGGCTTGTTCCTTGACTACACTTCCATTTGATCCCTACCTGCAACCACTTGTTACTGACCTTTGGCTTGTTCACTGACTATGCTTCTGCTTGATCCCTACCTGTTATATATCGCAAACTGGACTCCGGCTTGCTCATCTTCCGGTGGGGTGACCTCAAGGACCATGACCTGGTATTAACATGCAGCAAAACCCATCTCCACCATCAGGAGCTCTGGTGAACTCCGCAACTTGGGTGAGTCTCTCTACTGCTATATCAACTGGCCTCCTGGCCGTGACTGAATGTTCATGTCTAATCATGTGCTACCTCTGTGGATTTAAATGCTGAGGAATGTTCCACCTAGGGTTGCCACCTTTTCTTCAAGTCAAACCCGAACACTTTGTCGGCGCACGGCGAAATATTTTTTTTAATAGTATAAACTATACATATATTTTGCTATTGCTTTTTATAACTATATGACATTAATAACAAGAGTTTCCCTTTCCTTCAGAGTCTACAGAGCTCCCCTTTTACATCTGAACTCGCAGAGTTCCCTTTCACTGTAAGGGGGGACTCTGCAGACTCTGATGTAAGGGAGAACTCTGGGGACTCTGACATAAGGGATGCTCTGGGAACCCTAGTTTAAGGGGGAACACTAAGAACTCTGATATACGGAGAGGACTTTGATGTAAGTGGGAACACTGTGCCCTTTGGTGTAAAGGGGAACTCTGATGTAAGGGGTGCTCTGAGAACCCTGATTTACCTAAGTGGACTCTCTCAGAGGAAGGAGAGAGAAGGGGGGAGACTTCAATCATAGACAGCTATGGATGGTGAGCTCACTCACCCCTTGGCAGTCAGCACCTCTCATCGAGATGTATCTGAGGCTGCTGGACTTCTAATTAAGAGAGTAAGAGGTACAGATCAAGCCCTCTCTCCTCTCCTGTCTGTGTATGTGTTTTGGGGGGGGGGGGGGGGGGGAGTGTTGGCTTTAGGCAGTGTGAAAGAGGGTGTAACTGGCACTCTCAGCTTAGATAACTGCAGCCAGTAACCCTGCTGGGAAGCCATGGTCCAGTCTGAATAATGTGTCCGGGTTTCAGGCAGTCTGAAACCTGGACGCATGGTTCCAAACCCGAACTGTCCGGGTGAATCCTGGACAGGTGGCAACCCTAGTTCCACCCCTCCTTAGAACTGAACAAGTGACT
Source organism: Lithobates pipiens (assembly GCF_037356315.1). Classification (NCBI taxonomy): domain Eukaryota; kingdom Metazoa; phylum Chordata; class Amphibia; order Anura; family Ranidae; genus Lithobates; species Lithobates pipiens. Next base: position 8,851,005 of record NW_027507686.1, on the reverse strand, counting down.
TGTGTAAGCTACAAAATGTCTCTAACATTACAGTTAAAGTTGACTAAATATTCCTAAGGATATCAAATCTTCATTGGGCCTGTTGATAAATACCAATATAGCGGGTGCAGTGGTGAGTGAAATCGTTGAGTAAGCCGCGGTCGCCGTGTTGCTGTAATTATTTCTGCAGTTCTGGTTTGTTGAAATTTCGTGTAGCTCACAATGACGTTATTTCCTAAGCGATGAGAAATGTGAGGGTCTAGATCTTGTTAAATCTTGATGCTGTGATTTCTCTGAGAGAAGCAGGATTAGCGAGAAAGTGGAACACCTCAAGGTCACCCGCCGGGGCTCCGCGCAGCTCCCGAGTTCACCGGGGCCATTTTCCAAGCGCATTATTTTATTTTTTTGTGAAAATAACAAGATGTCACTGACAAGGTTTTATCAGATCCGGTATATATATGCGATACAATGTGGCTTTTCTGCTCGACCATAATCCTTTGCTGTTCCTTCAAAATCTCAGCACACGAGCATGCACCGTACGGTACGTTATCATGACAAAAAAATATATATATATATAACCGTTCGGCACAAAAGACTGAGCAATCAACGAATTTGTGTGGAAACTGGGATTTTTTTTTAAAGGTCTTTTTAACCACTTGCTTACTGGGCACTTAAACCCCCCTCCTGTCCAATTTTCAGCTTTCAGCGCTGTTGCACTTTGAATGACAATTACGCGGTCATACAACACTGTACCCAAATGACATTTTTAGCAATTTTTTTCCCACAAATAGAGCTTTCTTTTGGTGGTATTTGGTCACTTCTGTGGTTTTTATTTTTTGTTATTTTGTGTTGTATTTTAATTTTTTTTTAAAAAGACCGATTTTTTTTTTTTTTTAAAGAAATTTTATTTTTGTATATTTTGTTATACAATTTTGCAAACAGGTAATTTTTCTCCTTCATTGATGTGCGCTGATGAGGCTGCACTGATGGGCACCAATAGGCTGCACTGATGGGCACTGATGGGCACTGATGGGCTGCACTGATGGTCTGCACTGATGGGCACTGATGGGCACTGATGGGTATTTGATCACCTCTGCGGTTTTTATTTTTTGTTAAAAAAAAATGTAAAAAGACATAATTTAACCACTTGCCGCCCGCCCTATAGCAAAATGACGGTGGCGAAGTGGTTTTAATATCCTGACCGGACGTCATATGATGTGATCAGGACATTAAGCCGCTGCGCGCCCCCGGGGGCGTGAATCGCGGCGATTGTTGTTGCGGGGTGTCAGTCTGACACCCCGCAACTACGATCTCGGTAAAGAGTCTCTGACGGAGACTCTTTTTTACCATGTGATCAGCCATGTCCAATCACGGCTGATCACAGTGTAAATAGGAAGAGCCGGTGATCGGCTTTTCCTCACTCGCGTCTGTCAGACACGAGTAGAGGAGAGCCGATCGGCTGCTCTTCTGACAGGGGGGGTCTGTGCTGATCGATTATCAGCACAGCCCCCCCCCCCCCCCCCCGAGGATGCCCACACTGGACCACCGGGGACGCCACCAGACCACCAGGGATGCCCAGCAACAGGTATGCCCCCCTAGACCACCAGGGATGCCAGTCAGTGCCCACAATGGATGCCAATCAGTGGCCACAATGGCAAAAAAAAAAAAAAAACTACTGACACCGTCCACATACTACCCACCCCCCACCCCCTTCCTGAGAAGCACTGCGAAAAAACATTGAAAAAGCGATTTAAATAATATTTTGCCGCGGGGGGGGGGGGGCGTTTGCAGGCGCGAATCGCCACCTCCCTGAAATGAGTTTCTGCGGGTTGGGACGTCTGCATAGGGGGTTATTCACGAAAAGGCAAATCCACTTTGCACTACAGGTACACTTGGAAGTGAAGTCGCTGTAAATCTAAGCCCCCGTACACACGGGTCGGACATTCCGACAACAAAATCCGTCAGATTTTTTTCCGACGGATTTTGTCCGAAACTGATGTTGCATACACACGGTCGGAAAAATCCGATCGTTCGGAAACGTGATGGCGTTCGTTCGTTACGACAGGACTACGTTGCAGCTAATAGCCAATAGCTTTGGTCTCGTAATTTGATCTGAGCATGCGTGGCACTTCGCCCGATCGGAAATTCTCTACAAACGATCGGAAAAAGTCAGATCGGATTTTGTTGTCGGAGAATTTGAGGTCCTGCTCTCAAATTTTTTCCGTTTGGAGATTCCGACGGAAAAAGTCCGATAGAGCCCACACACGATCGGATTTTCCCACAATATAATCCGACCGGACCTTTTGCGTCGGAATTTTCCGACCGTGTGTGTGGGGGCTAAGGGGTAGATCTGAAATGAGGGGAAGCTCTGCTGATTTGATCGTCCAATCATGTGCAAGCTAAAATGCTGCTTTTTTGTTTTGTTTTTCCTTGCATGTGCCCCTCGGATCTACGGCGACTTTACTTCGAAGTGCACTTGTAGTGCAAAGTGGATTTTCCTTTCGTAAATAACCCCCAAAGTCCCCATTCCTGTGCTGTATGCATTATGTTGTTTGTTTCCTGACCAAAGTGTTAATTATCTAAACAGCTGCTGATTGCTAAGTCATTCCCAACTGTTTTAATGAAGTTCTAATTTAATGCAGACTCAGACAGTGTGATCGCTCTCTGTTTATATTCAGCGCGCAGAAAAGCATATGCAATGAATTAGCTGAATTTTATATATAAGACCTTATTCTCTGTAGTTTATGTATGGAAAAGCTTGGTGTCATTTCATCTTCCGCTTATCAAGTCGGGTCACAACATACTCTTGGGGGGCTGTTAAGAAAATCCTTGGGAGCCCTTAAAGTGGATGTAAACCTCAGACATGAAATATGAACAAAGCATATCCCTCTATAGTGTGTACTTGTCTCACTCCAGAGCACTGTCATTTCTGCCTGCTGCTTCTTTGTACCGCTATCAGCATGAATTGCTTCTGACAAGTTTTACTGACACCAAGAGAAAAAAGGTGACGGGGGAGGGACCTCCTGCTGACTCACAGTCTCAGCTCTGCTCATGTGTGCAGGTCCGACCGTCCTTCCTTCCTTCCTTCCTTCCTTCCTTCCTTTTTTCCTTCCTTCTCCTTCCTTCCTCCCTCCCTTCCTTCCTTCCTTCCTCCCTCCCTTCCGTCCTTCCTTCCTTCCTTCCTTCCTTCCTTCCATCTCCTTCCTTCCTTCCTTCCTTCCTTCTCCTTCCTTCCTCCCTCCCTTCCTTCCTTCCTTCCTCCCTCCCTTCCGTCCTTCCTTCCTTCCTTCCTTCCTTCCATCTCCTTCCTTCCTTCCTTCTCCTTCCTCCCTTCCTCCCTTCCTCCCTTCCTTCCTTCCTCCCTCCCTTCCGTCCTTCCTTCCTTCTCCTTCCTCCCTTCCTCCCTTCCTTCCTTCCTTCCTTCCTTCCTTCCTTCCTTCCTTCCTTCCTTCCTTCCTTCCTTCCTTCCTTCCTTCCTTCCTTCCTTCCTTCCTTCCTTCCTTCCTTCCTTCCTTCCTCAGTGGTGTAGTGGTTAGCACTTTCACCTAGCAGTAATAGGGTTGCTGGTTCAAATCCCGACCACGACACTATCTGCCTGGAGTTTTTGCATGTTCTCCCTGTGCCTGCGTGGGTTTCCTCCGGGTACTCCGGTTTCCTCCCACTCTCCAAAGACGTGCTGGTAGGTTAATTAGACCCTGTCCAAAAAAGTTGGCCATAATATATGTGTATGTCAATGTTGTAAGTGCGTCGGGACCCTACAGGTTAAAGGACCGCATAAAACAGGGATATGCAATTAGCGGACCTCCAGCTGCTGCAAAACTACAAGTCCCATCATGCCTCTGGGTGTCGTGCTTGTGGTTGTCAGAGTCTTGCTATGCCTCATGGGAATTCTAGTTCTGCAACAGCTGGAGGTCCGCTAATTGCATATCCCTGGCATAAAAGCTGCAGATGGACACCGGTGGCAAGAAAGCGCCCCGAGGCGATTCAGTTCGCATAGGTAGCGCTATACAAGTCATTCATTCCTTACTTCCAATCAGCTCTCAGAGCTCTCCTCAGTTCTGCAGAGTGTAGTGTAAATTTACCACGCCACCTTTTTTTTTTTCTGACCGTTCAGACAAGCTCTATAAATTCTGCACTTTGAAGGGCTGTAGAGAAGGCTGCAGATAAACAGGTACAACGTATGTAGGAGAATTTGTTTCATCTTTCTGTATCGCCCAAGGCCAGTCACTCCACTGGGTACATATAAGGGTTTACAACCACTTGTACAATTGTCTAAAATGGTGCTTGAGTGAGAGGGGAAGGAGCGCCCGGTGTCCAGACATTGCCACTCTCGGTGTAGGGTTCACAAAACATTTATTGAAAGGGGAACACATGAAAAGCAAGCCAACATGTGTCGGGGGGAATGGATCCCCCCTTTCGTCAGGGCTGTTAATGCGTATTTATGGGCAGGGGTTGGTTCTGGAGTGATTTCTACACTCCGAGCTCCCAGTTGAGAGAGTGCCGGCTTGTGATGTTGCAGATGGGGAAGAAGGGGGAGTAAGGGAAGTCCATTCCCCAAAACCTGGTGTTGTTGATGTTCATATTTTACCTGGATCCGTTGTCGGTGGATTTCACGCCAGCAGCGGCATTTCTCATTGCAATCCTTTGCTAAACCTATGCCTGTACCTTTTTTTTATCTGCGCAATAAATACCTTTACTGAACAGTACTTTACTATAGTCCCCGTCCTTTATGTCGTTTTTGGTACTATGATCCAGGCTTGATTGTCATGAGAATTGGGGATCTCCCTTGTGATGTGAATAGCCATCCCTGGATAACACTCTAAGCCAGAAACGACCCCTAGACTGAAAGGCTGGGGGTCCATTCCATCCGGTGAGTGGGAACACAGGAGGGAGTGTGACGCACCTTGAGTTTGGAGCACGATCGCACTTATGAATTAGAGCACATCATTCACTAATATATGGACGTTCACATAATTATGAATTGTTTTCACTTTATTTTTTTTGATGTCCGCGCTATAGCCGAATGATGGCTACACACGGACCTGAATTTCCGGGAGGCCATCACAGGATCTCCTCCCCTTTGGCATAGACCATTACAGTTATATTTTGTGCCTTAAAAGACACCCAAAGACCTCTTGTTGTTACGGGTATTTTTTTACATGTGTTATTTTATTCTTTGCTTAAAGAGGAAGTAAACCCTGATGAGTTTACTTCCTCTTTCATTCCCTGCAAAGGCAAAGCATAATGGACTACTATGCATCGCATCGCATCACATCGCATAGTAGTCCATTATGTCTCACTTACCTAACACTGGAGCCAGCGAAGTCACCGCTGTCCCATGTAGTCCGGAGCATCCATCTTCTCGGTGGGTCTCGCTGCTCCGCCGCTGTCATTCGGCGAAGCCGCCACTCGTGGCATATCGCCGTTGACAGCGGCGCGCTCAGTGCGCCTGCGCGCCGCTGTCTACGGCGCATGCGCCGTAGACAGCGGTGCCTGTCTTTCGGCAAATAACCTACACGGTTTAGGAGATATTTCTTGGACCTACAGGTAAGCCTTAATCTAGGCTTACCTGTAGGTCAAAGGGGTTTGTAAGGGTTTACAACCACTTTAATAAAATTTGGCTGCTGTGGCCATATAAAACCCATGTCACGCAGTCGGTGTCTTTAATTTAATGGTAAGGACCAGGGTTGACAAATCCTGTAGTCATGACTATTGGTAAAGCAAATGCAAACTGCAAATTTACCATATATACCATACCCCTATATACCATCTTAAATAACCATTTTTGGAGTAAATTGGCCACAACGGCCATTTTATTAACATAATAACATAACCTTTATTTAAAAATGGGGGGAGGGGGGAACGGGGAAGAGGGTGGGACTTTAGACGAAGCACACAGCAAGTAAAAAAGTTGGTCAAGCGACTAGAAAATGACATTTATTCCTATTTCATAATCCATAATCCACCATAAAACATTTTGGGCATCAAGCCTCTAACAAACATTTTGGGCATCAAACCTCTATAAGGTGGATCTTGAATAAACATACAATGTATAAAAATGTATCGCAATCCAATAGATCTTAACATTTGAAAAAAAGCAGCAATGACAATTAATGCATATAGTACACAGAGTGATAGAAATTATATTGAATACACATAAAATCAAATGATGTCTTATTATTCCATGATTAATGTAGAAATAAAAAACGATAAAGGCTTGACGCGTTTCGCGGCACGACAACCACTCATCAGGAGAAAAATCATGGAGTAAATCTAAAAAATAAAATAAAAAATGAACAAAAGATAATAAAAAATAAAATAACAAAGATTGAGTAAGAAATATAAAAAGAAAAAAGTATAATTAATGAGGGCTAGTATGCATCCAACTCACGTCTGCACCCACACACCAGCAGATTAGCATTGAGGATCGCCACAACATCGCAGAGCAAAACTCCCGGTCACCACAAAGGCCAGCATGGGCGATGACACCCACCACAGGCACCTCCAAAGTGAAAATGTGCATGTGTGAAGTGTGAATGAAAATCCCAAAGGGGAGCCTAAGTGAAAATAATTAAAAAATGAAATTATATTAATAATGTGTGTGTGTTAGTGTATCAACAAAGTGGAAAAAATAAAAATATATATTTTTTAAAAGTGTACCTATAGCCAAAAAGTGGGCCATAAAAAAGTGAATATGATCTGTCACGTAGAGCAGATGATGGTATGTGAACCTAACTGAGGAAATGCCTAAATAGGTGCATCACCTTTTGTCCCGCCCCCCAGCACCATGCTGGCCGAGACAACACCGAAGAGAGGAATGCTTTCACCTGGGACGGCTCAGCCGTCCGGCGATTAGCGCCAGTCCATCTTCTCAGTGTGTCCAAGCCAAGGGATGACATCTTAAATAACCATTTTTGGAGTAAATTGGCCACAACGGCCATTTTATTAACATAATAACATAACCTTTATTTAAAACAATACTCTCCCAGATGCATCTTAAATATGTTGAGGATCATTGAAGGCACTGACCAAATTTCCTTAGTATCAGCGTGTCCACACAAGGTCCCCAGTCGCAGCTCGCCGACTCTGCACCTTCCAACGCTGATACCCATCTCCCAATGCCAGTTAAACCTCAGTTAACTGGCATCAACCGAGGATCCCATACCATGATGGTTCCCCACATATGCCATCTTGTTCTTACATTTTAATGCCTCCAAAGATCCCCAACCGCAACCACTTATCCCCAAACACATCATATAATAGGGAGGCCATGTGGGAGCTACCTCTTCATCCGGAGACTGAACACCGGACCCTGGCCTGCTAGGACCACCCCCTAGCATAGCCAACTCACTCCCTACTTTTTAACCCCTATCATTGCTGGTTTGCTGCCTAGTCATGGCAGCCCTGCGCCTAGCTTGCATCTTACTCTGGCCTTTTCTGGACATTTCGGCGTGATACAATGGAGATTTTTAGTGGCGATGGTTTATAATGTGCAATTGTCTTTAAATGGTTCCTAATGGTTAGGGAAATGTCTTTTTAACTGTCCTGGACCTTGTTCCAAAAAGTCCCCTTGTTAGCTGGCTACTTTAAATGATCCCTTTTTTTTGCATGGCTAGCACAATGCCCTCCTATCATACTTTGTCCACTTTGGCAAGTGACTTGAAGCTGATTGGTTTCTATGCAGAGCTGCACCAGATTTTGCACTTTCCAGTTTCAGTAAATCAACCCCAATATGTCTGCTGTACAGTCCAGGCAGTGCCATAGTGGTTGGCAATGTTTAAGTAAGCCTTACAAAAGGCTCTTTTAAGTAAAAGATTGACCATGTCTGGCCCTATTAATGTAGACTTCACCTTTAATAAACACAGTTTTTAACTGGTTAATTGCATCGATAATGAGAAGTCATCGAAGAGACAACACTAGGAGGTTAGGCACCGGTTTTTCGAAAAATGGGGGAAGCATGGCTGCTAAAAATTCCCAACCAAAGATTCCCAATGGATTCTCTAAGAGAAAGAGACTACTAAAGAGATCATACTTGGTGATGCAAAGGGAAGGCTCAAAAAAAAATGGGGACAGCAGGACAACTAAAGTGCCAAAAGGACCATGTACGGGATCCCACAAATTCTCTCAGCGACCACACAAAGAGATCACAGTCAGAGACGAGGTCAAAGCTCATCAAAAACAGGGACAGCATGACTGCTAAAGGGCCATTGAGGGTGTTTTTTTTTTTAAAAGAGTTAGGTTCCCCCAAGGATTCTTTCGGAAGTTTATGTGAAGAGACCACACTTGGAGATAAGGTGTGAGCTTGGGGGAAATTGGGGACAGCAGGATGATTAAAGGGCCAAGAATGAACATGAAATGGATTCCCTCTGAGACCATGCAAAGGGACCACAGTTGGGGACGAGGTGTAAGCTCATCAAAAACAGGGACCACAAGACTGCTTAAGGGCCCCAAGGACCAGTGAGGGATATGTTCTCAACTTTGAGTTAGTAAGGTTTGACTAAGGATTCTTCCAGAGGCCATATGACTACATGAAGAGACCACACTTGGACGCGAGATGTGTGCTTCTCAATAAATGAGGACAGCAGGACTTCTAAATGGCCCCTAGGACCACTGAGGGTTTTCCAACTTGGAGTTAGTAAGGTTTCCCTCAAGGGTTCTCCCAGAGGCCGTACAGGTACATGAAGAGACTGCACTTGATGAGGTGTGAGCTCATCAAAAATGGGAACAGCAAGTCAACCAAAAGGCCCCAAGGGCCAAAAACAGCCATGTAAGGGATCCCTCAGATTCTCTCATGTTGGAATGCAGTATATTATAGGTGTAGTTTTGAATCTACGTATACTGTATATATATATATATATATATATATATATATATATATATATATATACAGTAAATAAATATATATATATATACACACACACACACACACACACACACACATTACTTCATTCCTACATCTTAGAGATCACACAAAGACAGCGCTGTCGGAGATGAGGTGTAAGCTCATCAAAAACACTTGCAGCAAGACTGCTAAAGGGCACCAAGGACCATTGGGGACATTTTTTTCAACTTTAAGTTAGAAAGGTTTCCCCAAGGATTCTCTCAGAGGCCAAATGACCACATGAAGAGACCACACTTGGAGATGAGGTGTGAGCGTCGCAATAAATGAGGACGGTAGGACTGCTAAAAGGCCCTTGGGGCCACTGAGGATGGGTTTTCCAATTTAGAATTAGTAAGGTTTCCCCAATAATTCTCTCAGAGACCATATGACTATGCGAAGAGACCACACTTGATGAGGTGTAAGCTCATCAAAAAATGGGGATAGCAGGACAACTAAAAGAATTGCCATGTAAGGGATCCCCCAGTTTCTCTCTGAGACCATGCAAAGAGACCACAGTTGGATCATCAAAAACAGGGACAACAGGACTGTTAAAGGTCCCCAAGGGCAATTGGGGGTGTTTTTTTTTAACTTTGAGTTAGTAAGGTTTCCCCCAAGGATTCTCTCAGAGGCCATGCGACCATGTGAAGAGATCATCAAAAAATGGGGACAGCTAAAGAGCGGCCATTTAAGGGATCCCACAGATTCCCTCAGAGACCACACAAAGAGATCTCAGCTACAGACAAGGTGTAAGCTCATCAAAAACAGAAACTGTAATGTAAAGGGCTACAAGTACCACTGAGGGCTTTTTTTTAAACTTTGAGTTAGTAAGGATCCCCAAGAATTCTCTTAGAGGCCATATGACCATGTAAAGAGACCACACTTGCAGATAAGGTGTGAGCTCCTCAAGAAATGAGGACAGCAGGACTGCTAAATGACCCCTAGGGCCACTGAGGAAGGGGGTTCTCCAACTTTGCATTAGTAAGGTTTCCCCAAAGATTCTCTCAGAGACCATACAGCCACATGAAGAGAACACAATGAATGTGGTGTGAACTCATCAGAAAATGGGGCCAGCAGGCTAGTTCTCCAGGCTATTTGAAAGAGTCTCTTACGCTGTGTACACACGATCGGAAATTCGGCCAGCAAAAGACAGAGGAGAGCTTTTCGTCTGAAAATGCGACCGTGTGTAGGCTCCATCGGAATTTTGCTGGCCGAATTTCCCGCCAGCAAAAGTTTGAGAGCATGTTCTCAATTTTTCCAGACGGAAAAACTTCCTATTGGAAATTCCGATCGTCTGTAGCAATTTCGACGTGAAAAATTCCTACGCATGCCCGGAAACAGTTAGACGCATGCTCGGAAGCAATGAACTTCACTTTCTCGGCTTGTCGTAGTGTTGTACGTCACCGTGTTCTTGGCGGTCGAAAGTTCAGCGTTGTGTGACCGTGTGTATGCAAGCCAAGTTTGAGTGGAATTCCGTCAGAAAAACCATCATAGCTTTTTCCGATGAGAATTTCCGATCCTGCGTACGCGGCATAAGAATGTTCCTTACCAAGTCATCACTACCGAAGGACCCTGGTCCTACCCTTGCTTAATGCAGCCAAAATGTGCATTCCCGGACACTGGGGTTCGCCTCTTCCCCCAACAATCTCAGAGTGGCTCAAGCAAGTCAACAGAATAGCAGAAATGGAAGAACTTATTGCAATCGCCCGAGACTCCGCAGTTACATTTTCCAAGACTTGGGCTTGCTGGAGACACTTCCAAACTACTGATAGATATCGGGCTCTGATGTGCTAATACACGATTTAACATCACACTTTGCGGGCGTCCGCCTGAGGAACGAACCCTGTAATCACCCTCACTTCCTAGGTGGTGAGGTGCTCCCACCCCTACCCAAGGGACGAGTATGGGAGACCTCATGCCGCTCTCAATCATTCACCAGAGGACTTTACAAGGAGCCTTTTCCCGCTCCCAACCCCCACTTTTCAGAAGAAAGAATAGGCCAAACTCACATAACGCATAGCGGAGACCGAGGAAGCATCTTCCATCCCCCTATCCCTTCTAAGATTCCCTCCTCGATGCCACTCCCTTGAAGCCCCCCCCCCCCCAATCTACTAACCTAACCCCCCTGCCCCCCCCCCCCATGATCTCTATATACACCACAATTCAAATTCACTAGTTACTTCTTGAATGCCCAAAACAAGGCATCCAGGTCTACTCTACTGCATATATACGCAGACTTGTTATACAAGATACTCATCCGACTGCTCTGATGAGTAGGAGCCACCACTGACATCTACACCAAGACATGGACCCAGACGCATTAATATTTGGAAATACTTACCTTAGGACTGTTTTGGTATGGTTTGTACAGAATACCTAACACCTATTCTTCGCTAAAATCCTCCAATGTTCGCTTGAGAAACTCCATGTTACAATTCATGAAAAGATAGATGTGCCTCTCCCACAGGATGTACTGGCTATGGTTTAACTTTATGTCTATTTTGTGATATTTGGACATATGTATGACAACTCTGTTATTGTGACTGACTTACGTTTCTTTAATAAAGACTTTTTGGAAAAAAAAAAAAAAAAGAATGTTCCTATCTTTGATCCAGGGGGGGGTTGGTGTTGCTGTATCCGAAACTAAAGCAATGGATCCTGACTTCTTTTGGCAATGCATTAAATGAAGAGACAGACAAATGAATTCTCTGCATTAAGCCTCTATCGAAATCTCATGACCTTGCAGAGAATAACATTACACGACGTGCGCAATATATCATCCCATTGGCGTTTGCTTATAATAGTGTTAAAATTGATAACTAATGCTACTTATTAGGCTGTTAGAATTATACTCCTAGCATAGCAAGTAAGGGGGAAAAAAAAGTTAATAATTCCATAAAAAATCCATGTTCCTTCCTAAAACTGTACATCTTCCATTTGTCATCTTAACACTCTTCTCCTTCACTGTATTAAAGAAGGCTCTTAGATGATATTGATTACTATAATTCAGCTGTAATTGGTGCGATAGAGGAGCCATTGCGTAGATTAGAGAGCAGTGGAATAAAAGGCTGTTAGCGTTGACTGGGTTGGAGCAGCGAAGGACACGGGTTTGTCAGGCTTTGCTGCTGTTTACAAATGATTAATGTCCTGGTATTGTTCTCTTGTCCATCAAAAGCTTGGATTAAATGGATCTCAATGTTCTGTCTATTAGTAGACAGGGGAATGTATACCCGCCGTCTAGACTGACCTGTTGTTGCCATGCCGGGAACTCTCACAAAGAGAGCTAAAACAAAGGTTAATGTACCAGGAGGAATTTCAGAAGAAAATCTATATGCTTTTAAGTAAACAAAAAAAATTAAAATTAAAATTGAATTGATTAAACATTGTATATTCCAGCTCCTGACTGTATATAGTGTATATAGTATTTTTTTTAGATAGAGCAGACAGTGGTTAAAACCTTGTAAACGTGGCTTTCACTCCTGAGGGTACGTAATGCCATATCATTGTTTACAGGTAAATATACCTCCCCTGTTACCTTTCCCGTTCCTTCTTCCTTCGCTTGCTCCCCTTCCCTTACCCATACTTGAATTTTGCCTTTTTTTTTTCTTTTGTTGGTGATTATGAATCAGAGACCTATTGAGCTCTATCATATGCACATGCATTTCTTCTTGTACTGTGAAAATCTCAAAAAATATACAAAACAAAAAACCTTGTGAGTTTTTTTTTTTTGCAGTATGTAACCCATTGGGGAAATTTCCCTTCATTTCCCGTCTTGGAGGCACCGGAAGAAGCGAATAATCTCTCCAATAGGTAAAAATCCTATATTGGTCACTTGTAACTTGAACATTAGAAGAACCCACCTCTATTTATGTTCTGGTGTCAACTCAAAATGTTCCCTGTTCTTTAGCACCCTCCTAGAGTGGTGTAGAATGTGAGGTAAATTCAGATGGCCCCTCTGTAATCAGTGGAGCAGAGGTTGATTATTTTTGCCTTCTCAGTGTCTCACAGGCTGCTGCTTTGTTTGCCCCCCACCGCCATATTCTAGAGGATTCTAGAATTATAGTGGGAGGAAGAACAGAGTGAGCAGCCTGAATATTTATGGAACTCCAGTCAATCCCTGGGGAGGTGTGCCCAGAAGGTGGTGGAAGAGCCCATAAATAACGTGGGGCCTGAGGCAGGAGGTGCAGAGTCCCTGGGTCCAGTCCCGCTGGAGGAGACACGTGCAGGAGCTCTGTCCCTGTGGCAAGATTTCTGGAGGTTCCAACCAGAAGATATTGACGTCCCAGCTGAGGCTTCAGCTAGGGGGCCTATTCGCAAAAGTTTAGCCCTGAAGTTAATTTGGGTATGGAAAAGCTCACTGGAAAATACCAGCAGGAAGTTAGGTTAAAGGTGTCCAGCTGTCATATGGTGGTTTGAGTTTGTATCTCCCTCATTGGAGAGTGCCCTGTGGATATCGGAAGGAGGCATATTATGATCCTGTGGCCGTGTGAGTAGATAACACTTTTTTTAAATAGCCACCCACTCGTGGGTGGCACAGTGGTGTAGTGGTTAGCACTCTTGCCTCGCAGTAAGAAGGGTCGCTGGTTCAAATCCCAACCACGACTCTACCTGCCTGGAGTTTGCATGTTCTCCCTGTGCCTGCGTGGGTTTCCGCCAGGTACTCCGGTTTCCTCCCACAAACCAAAGACATGCAGGTAGGTTAATTGGCTTCTGTCCAAAATTGGCCCTAGTATATGAATGGGGACCTTGGATTGTGGGCTCCTTGAGGGTAGGGACCAATGTGAGTATGTAATATACAGGGATAGGGACAATTGTAGACGCTCAGGTTGAACTGGATGGACTGGTGTCTTTATTCAACCTTACTAACTATGAAACAATGAAACTATGTACATAAATCGGGGGTTTCCACCCCACAAAGCAGTCTGAACCAATAAGGCTAGGTTATAAAAGCTACACACTTCAAGCAGCATATGTCTTTGCCTAGTAGGTGGAAAGGGCCTGTAGCATGTTTGAAAAGCTCTTATATATATATATATATATAAATATATATATATACAGACCCATAATACCATACCTGTGTCTACAGTATCGCAATGTCTCTATGTGCCAAGATTCCTGAATGAGTCCTCTTGAGCCTTAATAAAAGTGAGGTCTGGCTGATGAAAATATGACATGATTATAAAGTTGAACCTTAGCTTGGATACAGTTTAGGGGTTATGCATCGCCCATTCAGAAGTTGGCTCTACCTACCTTGAGCTCTCCCAGGCGGCTCCTAGCAGGTTCCTACCCACCCTCAATTCTGTTTTTATCCCAGATTTTTTGTTGGGCTTTTATCTTGCTAGGGATTTACCAGTATATATCTGGGCCTTTGGTCAGTCACATTTCCATCCTGAATAGATGGTTAGGACCACAATTTATGCAAGGATATTGTAGGTCATTGCTCACAGTTCATCTGTAACTTACACAGGTGTTGTTTGAATATCAACTTCATTTTGTGCTGTTGTAATGCATAAATATGTGGTGTTATTAACCCCAATCAAGCTGTAGCCTTGTCCACCCTAATATAATTATTGAGCCTTTATTAATCAAGTCTCTCTTGGTTTGGTGCTTGGCAGGGCCATTTATAAGGCAGGGCAAAAGGGGCAGCTGCTCTGGGCCCAAAGCAGCTGCCTCATACTTGCCAACTATCCCAGTATAAATTCCATTGTTCCCTGAGGTTTTAGTCCTGTTCTGTATCCAGATATCTCAGTGTGAAGTGCTGGTACTAATGCTGCCCAGCTCTGCCCTATTGTTGTGTACAGATGACTCACCTGCAGACCCTGTGTTTACATGTAATACTGACATTGACATGTAAATAGTGATGACATTAATATGTAAATAGAGGCAGACCAGCAGGATTCATATGTAAATAGAGGCGGTATTCATATGTAGATCATGCCCCCCCTAAGGTCATATCCACCAATACTGAATGCTGCCCACTGGGGGGTGGAGGGGCATGCTTGAAAGTCTGCACTGCACTACCACTGAGCCAGAGAGTCCTAGGATCCCTGGGAGTTTAATGTCTATTAATGGGTGAGGAGATGATGTGCTGTAACCTCTAGCAACCAATCAGTAAGCAGCAATTATGTGCAGTAACTTATAGCAACCAATCGATGAGCAGTATTGATGTACAATAATCTCTAGCAACCAATCAACAAGCAGAAATCATGTGCTGTAACCTCTAGCAACCAATCAGTGAGTGGTAATTATACACTGTAACCTCTGGCAACCAAACACATTCGCTGTCTAATCTGATTCAGTAAACTGATTTTGAGTCTTGCTGCTTTTTATTATATGTCTCAAAGCAGGTGGAGAGAGAAACTGCATAGGGGGGGGCCCAAAAATTATTTTTGTCCAGGGTCCAATCAATATTAAAGATGGCCCTGGTGCTTGGTAGTCTGTCCATCACATTTTATTTGAGTCTTTATTAGGCAAGGTTCTTATGGCAAGGTTCTTTGTAGCCTAAGGCCGCGTACACACAGGCGGACTGTTCGCCCAACTTTGTCCACTGAACAGTGTTTCAGTGGACAGTCCGCTCGTGTGTGGGCTTCAGCGGACAGTTTCAGCGGACAGTCTGACGAACAAAGTTTTTCGGAATTTCCGTAAAACTGTCCGCTGAAACTTGGTTTGAGCGGACAGTCCGCTCGTGTGTAGGCTTGTTCGTCAAACTAAGTTCCGCGCATACTCAGAAAGGATTTACACGCCGAAGGTTGCATTGCAGTGTATAGGACATCGTTTCCTAGTCCCGTCGTACGTGCCGTTCACGTCATCGCGCACGGTTTCAGCGGACTGTTCGTTCATCGTGTGTGGTCAAGTCCGTTCATGCTAATTTTGAGCGAACTGTTTGTCAAACTGTTTGACGAACAAAGTTGGGCGAACAGTCCGCCCGTGTGTACGCGGCCTGAGGCCGCGTACACACGGGCGGACTGTTCGCCCAACTTTGTCCGCTGAACAGTGTTTCAGCGGACAGTCCGCTCGTGTGTGGGCTTCAGCGGACAGTTTCAGCGGACAGTCGGGCGAACAAAGTCTTACGGAATTTCCGTAAGACAGTCCGTCCAAACTTGGTTTCAGCGGACAGTCCGCTCGTGAGTAGGCTTGTTCGACGTACTAAGTTGGGCGCATGCTCAGAAAGGATTTCCACGGCGAAGGTTGCATTGCAGTGTATTGCACGTCGAATTTCTCGTCCCGTCGTACGTGCTGTATACGTCATCACGCAAGTTTTCAGCGGACTGTTCGTTCGTCGTGTGTGGTCAAGTCCGTTCATGCAAATTTTGAACAGACAGTCTCTCAGACTGTCTGACGAACTAAGTTGGGCGAACAGTCCGCCCGTGTGTACGCGGCCTAAGGCCGCGTACACACGGGCGGATTGTCCGCCCAACTAAGTTCGTCAGACAGTCTGACAGACAGTCTGTCCAACTTTTAAATGAACGGACTTGACCACACACGACGAACGAACAGTCCGCTGAAAACTTGCGCGATGACGTGTACAGCACGTACGACGGGACTAGAAAAACGACGTCCAATACACAGCAATGCAACCTTCGCCGTGGAAATCCTTTCTGAGCATGCGCCCAACTTAGTACGTCGAACTTGCCTACTCACGAGCGGACTGTCCGCTGAAACCAAGTTTGAACGGACAAAATTACGGAAATTCCGTAAGACTTTGTTCGTCAGACTGTCCGCTGAAAAAGTCCGCTGAAGCCCACACACGAGCGGATTGTCCGCTGAAACACGGTTCAGCGGACTAAGTTGGGCGGACAATCCTCTCGTGTGTACGCGGCCTTACCCACCACAATATAGTTGGTTACTAAGTCTTTATTAGGCAAGGTCCTCTTGATAGGGTGCTTTGTAGCATTGCCCACCCTAATATAATTGGTTACAAAGTCTTTATTGGGCAAGGGTCTCATGGTATGGTGCTTTGTTGCCTTGCCTACCCCAGTGTATTTGGATACAGAGTTTTATTGGGCACGGAACTCTTGGTTTGATGCCTTCTATCCTTTCCCACCCCAATGTAATTGGTTATTGAGTCTTTATTGGGCACGACTCTCATAGTTTGGTGTCTTGTAGCCTTGTTTACCCCAATATAATCGGTTACTGAGTCTTTACTGGGCAAGGCCCTCTTGATATAGTGCTTTATAGCCGTGCCCTCTCCAATATAATTGGTTACTGTGTCTTTAACCCAGTGGAAAAATATCAGCCTCTTAATATGCAATGCATGCTTGTAATGCATTACCCTGTGTAATCTGCACTACCAGTTAGGGCTGGCTCACATATGGCCTGATTTAATCACCTGTACAAGGAAAAGCACTCAGCTTACTCAGGTCTGACCAGAATAGGATGGATCCCCACCAGTAGCTATGCATAATACACTTTACCATTTTCAAGGACATCAAGTGAGGGTGAAGGGTCACAGCTGAAAAGAAAACAATTAAAAATGTTAATTGTATTTAGTGACTTTACCAGCTTTTCATTGTAAAAAAAATAAAAATAAAAGAAATATATGGTTTCTAATTAAACGAAGGCACTCATTAAAAGGTAGTTAAGGTGTGGGGGGAGGGGGGGGGGCACAGTGGCAGTAAAAAGGGTCGCTGGTTCGAATCCCAACCACGACACTATCTGCCTGGAGTTTTCATGTTCTTCCTGTGCCCGCATGGGCCTCCCCCGGGCACCCCAGCCTCCCCCCACACCCCAAAGACATGCAGGTAGGCCAATTGGCCTCTGTCCAAAATTGGCCTTGGTATATGAATGGGGACCTTGGATTGTGGGCCCCTTGTGAGTAGGGAACAATGTGAGTGTGCAATGTACAGGGATAGGGACAATTGTAGACACTCACTCAGGTTGAACTGGATGGACTGGTGTCTTTATTCAACCTTATTAACTATGTAACTATGTATGTAACTATGTGTGTTTGTAAATTACATTTGATTTCCTGTCTGACCATTCACTCACACTGTAATGCAAACAGCAATGTGCGTCACACAGAGTTACTGTTTTTTTTATGTTTTTTAGGAACTACAATGTAAGTTGCAAGCTACATTTACCTACATTTGCCTACCTCTTCTCCACTAATTGCTTAACATGCATTAGGTGGAGCTGTCCTTTCATAGAAAATGTTCAACCCACGGGGGCTTCGAAAGCCAGAGCTCTTGATGGTGGAGATAGGTTTAGCTGTGTGTTAGTACTAGGTTGCGGCCCTCAGGATCACAAGACCAGGAGTCGAACAAGTCGGGGTCCAGTAGTGGATATAGCAGGTAAGGATCAAACAGAAGCATATTCAGTAAACAAGTTAAAGGTTGGTAACAAGTAGATTCAGGAAACAAAACAAGGGCGCACACACCGCTTCAGGCAGAAAATGGACACACCCGGTCCAAGGTGCTAATCCCGGCTCATCACCATGAGTAATATCAAGAAGAGGAGAAAATTGATTGCTCACTCAAATCCAAAGGATGCTGTTGAAATTTCTTTATTGTCATAAGCCAGACAAATTTGCAAGGATGATTAAGTGATGCGTTTCACACAAAAACAACCGTGCTTGTGAAAAATCATCTGGCTTATGACAATAAAGAAATTTCAACAGCTTTCTTTGGATTCAAGTGTGTGATTAATTTTCTCCTCTTCTTAACATGTAGAGTCAGGTTGGGATCAAGCTGAAGCCTAGTCAGAGAACATGACAAGGGTCAGTAACGAGTGGTAGTAAAGATACAGACGGTAGCAGGAAAGACAAAAGTGAGATACTGGCTGGAGAGAGAGCACAATAATCTGGCAAACAGGAAGTGCATAGACATGGCTTAAAGTGGACCACTTTTGAGAGGTGGTCTTAAATGAAAGACCATCTCTCCACCCCTTGTTTTTGGATATTACATTTTTTTTTTCTTCTATCGTACCTTTTTATAAAGTACATAGTGTACTTCCGATCCATCCAGTCTGTGGAGCAGGATGTCATATCCTTTATGTGTGGCGCGCCCCCCCCCCCCCCCCCGCTGTTTTCTGGGTCCTGTGTGTGTCCCAGAAGACAGCTGGCCATTCACAAAGTGCCATGCGACACGCGCATGCGAAGTAGGAAATGGGCAGTGAAGCCGCAAGGCTCCACTGCTGGCTTCCCTTAGAATGGAGGCGACCTGCACCTAATCCAATAGACAGATCGGCCTCGGGCGGCCGACATCGCAGGCTCCCTGGACAGGTAAGTGTCCTTATTAAAAGTCAGCATCTACAGTGTTTGTACCCGCTGACTTTAAAAAAAGAAACACCAGTTTAATGGGTGGCACAGTGGTGTAGTGGTTAGCACTCTCAACTAGCAGTAAGAAGGGTCGCTGGTTCAAATCCCAACCACGACACTACCTGCCTGGAGTTTGCACGTTCTCCCTGTGCCTGCGTGGGTTTCCTCTGGGTACTCTGGTTTCCTCCCACAATCCAAAGACATGCAGGTAGGTTAATTGGCTTCTGTTCAAAATTGGCCCTAGTATATGAATGGAGACCATGGATTGTGGGCTCCTTGAGGGTAGGGACTGACATGAGTGTGCAATGTACAGGGATAGGGACAATTGTAGACACTCTCTCAGGATGGACTGGTGTCTTTATTGATACTATGAAACTATGAAATCAGGAAGTTCATGGGAGGAGCAAAGAGCTCAAGGTTCAGGACAAACAAGGTAGGCAGGATCATACAAGGAATTGTCCAGGGAGCTGTCCAGCTTTCCAGGTGGGTCAGCAAGAAGAGGCATTGCCCAATACAGCAGAGATCCTGGGTTTGGATCTAGGCCCTGACAAAGGTGCTAGATGATGCTGGGGTTTTTTTTTCGCCTTCCTCTGGATCAATTGTGGGCATAAAATTGGGTATTTGGATTGTACGATTATTTTTTTATTTTATTTATTTGTTTTTAAGGTTGAACTGGATGGACTTGTGTCTTTTTTCAACCTGACTAACTATGTAACTATGTAACTATGTAACTCTGCTGGATGTTCTCCAGCCAGGACATGAGGCGGGCTCTCTCTGGCTGGTTTGATGCAGCTTCTATTGCACATTGTGAGAAGTTCACAGTGTGCAGTAAAATCAGAGTGAACAATTTCAGTCAAGGAGAGGAGCCTGTTCAAGACCGAAGGGAAGTTTTTAGGTAAAAGAAACTTTGACACTGTTTCAGATCTGCAGCACAACCGTCAATAAGGCTCCTGACACAGCTCGCCGTGCCGCCATTGTCTCGCTCTTTATTTTTTTTCATGTACATAAAGAAATTTAGAGCGCGTGTTTCGCTGAGTCACCAAAGGACGAATAACAAGCTCCCATCAGCTGGTAGAAAATAACGCAACTGTTAAACGCTATAAGCGACATCCATTATTCAAGTTACAACGTATAATGATATTATAAATAATGGAATATCCCGCATTAAAGAGAAGTTGCAAGTAGTCAGTTTAATTATAGTTCATAAATTTCTTAGCAGTGGCTCTTATGGCAACAGCTGATTAATAGGCTGGCTCTGGCTTGATGCTGTAACCGCGCCGTCACAGCCCAGCGTTGAGCGGCGCCCGGGGTTCCAGTTTGTGCAGAAGCAGCACCGGTCAGCACTTATATTTAATAGGCTGTTAGAAGCACTCCGGGCTCAATGGAGCCTGAATCTCACATAAACAAAAAACAAATTTTGGCATGAACGCTGCTCGGTCAGCCCAGTCGTACCTGCAGTGTGTTCTTTTTTAAATGTATTTATTCTGGGAGGTATGGGGGGGGGGGGAGTTTAAATTATAGATCACAGTTCCTTAAATCACAAACTGGAGAGTGCCGTGCTTGTCGGATGACTCTTGAAAACTGATCCTAGTCGGAAAGATGTTCTATAAGAGTCTGGTCTTCTGCTTCCTTCAAAACACTTGTCTTTGAATGTAGATGTTAACCCTTATTGGATAATATTGGTTGTTTATTGATTGATTATTTATTGTATAATAATAAAAAAAAAAGAATGACAGCAATTGATGCATGTACATTTGTTCTGTGTGAATATGGGGGGGGGGGGGGGGAAATGAACAGTATTACTTCCTGTGCTGGTCGAATGTTTTTCATTGATTTCAAATGAAAAATCCTGCATGTTTCCACTGGATGAGGCTAAGTATCACAAGAATTTCCTGTGCTGGTCGAATTTAATTTAAAAGAGCGATCAAATGGATGGCTTAACTCCAATGTAAAAATGCATATAGAAGCAAAGGAGAATGCCTTAAAAAAATACAAGGTTGAGGGATCATCATCAGCATTCAGACTTTCTAAAGAACGAAACAAGAAATGTAAGGGTGAAATTATGGCGGCTAAGATAGAACACGAAAGACACGAAAGACACATAGCAGAGGAGAGCCCAAAAAATCCGAAGAAATTGAAATATGAAAGTATGTAAACAGTAAAAAAGGGAGGAAAGAGCATATTGGCCCCATAAAGAACAAGGAAGGACATCTGGTTACAAAGGATGGGGAGATGGTGAAGGTATTGAATGTATTCTTCTCCTCAATCTTCATAAGGGAATCGGGGGGGGGGGGGGGGCTTCAGTAACCAAAACTGCTGTGTATATCCTCATGACACATCACAAGAAGCACCTCCATGGTTAACAGAGGACAGAATTAAAATTAGACTTGGAAACTTAACATTAATAAATCACTGGGACCAGATGGCTTGCATCTGAGGGTACTTAGGGAGCTCAGTCAAGTAATGGCCAGACCATTGTTCCTAATTTATACTGACAGTCTACTGACTGGGATGGTACCAGCTGATTGGAGAAAACCCAATGTAGCACCAATAGGGCCCAAAATACATCCCTGGGAATTACATACCAGTTAGCCTAACATTAATAGTATGCAAGCTCTTGGAAGGTATGATAAGGGACTATATACAAGATTTTAATATCGAGAACGGTATCATTAGCGGTAATCAGCGTGGATTCATGAAGAATAATTCTTGCCAATCCAAGCTATTAACCTTCTATGAGGAGGTGAGTTTCCATCTAGATAAAGGAAGGCCCGTAGACGTGGTGTATCTGGATTTTGCAAAAGCATTTGACACAGTTCCCCATAAGTGTTTACTGTACAAAATAAGGGCCTTTGGCTTTGACCATAGAGTACATGGATTGAAAACTGGCTAAAAGGGCGAATTCAGAGGGTGGTGATAAATGGTAAGTACTCGGAATGGTCAGGGGTGGGAAGTGGGGTCCCCCAGGGTTCTGTCCTGGGACCAATCCTATTTCATTATATCATAGACGACCTGGAGGATGGGGTGAACAGCTCAATCTCTGTATTTGCAGACAATGTATAATAATGTAATGTAATGTATAAAAAATAATGTAATGTATAATAAAACATTTTTTTATTGATTTCCCATTAAAGTTGAAACGGTTTTACACTATATTGGTTCTATTTAATTTTGTATGAATATACGGACATTGAGGAATTGCTAACGGGAGGAGTGCACTGTGGATTGGTTATCCGTTGAATGAATTGAAGGCCTACTGGTTGGTGACATCTGGTGAGTGGCCATTCTGCTTGGTGTCGGTGGCACAGATCTGGTTATTTTAGGTGACACAAGTGGACTTTTGATTAGAAGATGAATGTTGATTAAGACGGCACAGTTGGAGTGGTTGAATTAAACATTGCACAAAAAGGACTGTCAGGTCACCTTGAGGCGAGGTGACAGGTGCACACCGTAGGGATCAGGAGTGCACCGCAAGGTTGTGGACCCTACGGCTGACTGCTGCAGACGGGGGACAGATCCCACTGGGGTTAGAGCGTAAGATTCCCTGGGGCGCAGAGTCTAAGAGCCAGCAGGTGTTCACCAGAGCCTCTGGTGGTGAGGATGGACTTGGCTGCAACTGGCTCCAGGTTGCGACCCCCAGGGTCCCCCAGCTCACACCCATAGTAGGCAACAGGAGGATAGGGATGGTGAGGGACAAAGCCAAGGTCGGGGCCACAAGCAGACAAGAATAGTCGGGTACACGCCAAAAGGTCAGGATCACAGGCAAACAAGGATAGTCAAGACACGCTAAAGTCGGTAACGGAAAACAGTAGCAGAGCACACGGCAGGAAACAGGAAGCTAACACACAAAGGAATACACAATGGTTGATCAGCATTGTTGGCTTGCAGTGCACAGGTTAATATAGGCTCCCTGATAGGGCCTGGGGTGGAGCCACGCTTAGAGGAGAGGTTATAAAAACCACTAGGTGGAAGTGGCTGGCCTCTTAGGCTGAAGACATGAGGGGAGGTAAGCAAACACAGGAAGATCACTGCATAACCATGACAAGGACGTTGTTTTTGTAAATATAAATTAATGTTTTGTGTATAAATTTTGGATATTATGGGGGCACAGTGATCATTTAGTGAATATATGTATTATTTATCACAATTTATTTAGAAGGGGGTGGGTTAAATAGTGAGTGGGAGGCGCAATCCCCTAAGACATACATACATCATTTACTTACCCTGATCCTTTGGGTGGGGTACTAGGATTGGGATTGCATAGAAGGGGGTAGGTTGAGCGCCGGTACAATTTGATTTCTGGGATATCTCATACCTGCAATACCTCCAACAAAGTGAAGCTAACTCTGAATAAAAGCCTCTCTCAAAAGCTGCAGGTGCTGTGAGCGAGAGCTGTCATAGACTTCTATGGAGGCTTTGGAGACACTTTGAAGCACCAAGAAAGAGACATAAGGGGGATCATTTTTGAAGCAAAGCAAATACAATGTTACAATTACAATGTAATACAATATTTAGTGATGGGAGCTTTGATTGGCATTCAGATTGCTTTAAAAAAAAGCGTGTGCAGGGGCGTAACTATAGGGGGTGCAGCAGTCGCGACCGCAACTGGGCCCTGTGATGCAGGGGGCCCAATGTAGCCCCCTCTACATATGGCCGGCAGCAGCATAGGCAGCTAGCACACACTATTACATACCCCCTCCATATCCCCCTGGGGACAGGGACCTCTTCTCACGTGGGGACAGGGACCCCCACCTCCCCTGGGGATAGGGACCCCTTCTCACCTGGGGGCAGTAACTTCATCTGCCCTGGAAAAAAGGACATCATCTCTTCTGGGGACGGGGACCCAATCCTGCCTAGGGACAGTCCCCCAATGGGGCACCTAAAAATGTAAAAAAATAAATAAATAAAAACTACTGATACCAGTGGTGGAACTACAGGGCTCACAAAGATCATACCTGTGACCACGCCCTGGAGTTCCACCGCCGGACTCGGAGGGAAGGGCCCTGGCTGGGGTTCAGGGGGGCCCCTTCATGGTTTCTTGCATCGGGGCCCTGAAGGTTCTAGTTACGCCACTGAGCGTGTGCAATCTCACAGTTTGAAGTGTATACGAGCCCTTAGTATATGGGTTTGGGCTAATAAAAAATAAGGGGAACACATCCAAGACATCAACAAGAAGTGTATCAAAACAGACTTTTGAGGTACACAACACACACTACAATAACTAAAATGATACATTTGTATTAAATATGTATAAAGATTACAAAGCAAATGTCATTTAAACATATGGCGGTATAAGTAAACCAATGGGCGGGTCCACGACAGCCTGTGCTCACATGAAGCAGGTTGAATGATGCTGGTGCTACTCAACCCAGAAGGCTGAGGGCATCTAGTGGTGGAGAAGAAGTACTTCAGGGATAGCTCCAGATTGAAGGGGAAAATTGCAGCAAAAAATGAAAAAAAATAATAAGAGAAATTATATTCTGCTTTCATTATTTCAATAGTTTCCCATCATATATTTAAAAAAATATATATTTTCAATCAAATAAAGTCCTCCAAATAAAGTTCTACAAACACAAAGTTCTCTGAAGGTTAGCACTGAGATATTCATGCAGTAATGATATCATTACACTCATTGTTTTGCCATTTTTTTCCCATTTTGCTCTTTTTTTTTTTTTTGTTGGCAGATATTACCCTAATTACTACTTTTAAAGAACAGACTAAAAAAAAAAAAAAAAAAAAAAAAAAAACACGGCCACCTGCCCCGCAGTTTATTCCAATAAAACAAATGCCGGAGAGCCAGGGGATGACATCCTACCATTGTACGAATTAGCCGCGGTATTTTTTTTTCTTTTTTTTGCCGAAAATAGGCTTTTTATGCAAATTTAATCAATCAAAATTCCATTAGCACCAGCGTAATCTGGAAAGCACTCGAACGGACAAGGCCTTGACAGGAAAATGGAACCGAGGTGTATACACCGAGTGGTCATGTCAGGTGGTAATGCGAAAAGCGCTCCAGCCCTCCGCGTCCCTCCTCCGTCCGCGCACATTCACTTCTAATGACGGAGCCAGAAAGGCCAGATTGTAAGTGCTGTCAGAAAATATTTTGTTTCTATTAATGCTAATTGCTTTACTCTTCTCAAGTTCCATTTTACTACGGCTTCTATTCCGAAGGGAGGGCAAACATTGGATCGTACCTAAAGGTCCTCATAGTGCTAACTATTCTTTTGCTGAATACATTTAAAAAGAGTATCGCTCTGTGATTACGTGATTTCTTTTATTTATTGTTGTATCGTCATTTTTTAGTTATTTTATTTTTATTATTTTTTTTCTTTTATTTAATTTATAAATGTATTTATTTAACCACTTTAAGACCGGGCCTCTTTTTTAGATGTGGTGTTTAAAAATATTCTTTCTGCTAGAAAATTACTTAGAACCCCCAAACATTATACATTTTTTTTCTTTGCAATACTTTCTATCACGCCGTATTTGCGCAGCGGTCCTACAAGCGCCCAAGACAATTTTCAGCGCTCTCAAACACTTTGAACGACATTTGCGTAGACATGCAACTCTGTATCCAAACTACATTTTTATAATTTTTTTGAGACAGGTAGAGCTTTCTTTTGGTGGTATTTAACCATTTAAGTAAAAAAGATGTAGCTGGATAGCCGCACTCCAAATTATTCAACTTTATTTCAAAAATGTAATTAAAATCATAGCATCTAGGCTGGTAAACAGACTAACTGCGCAGCCGGCTGTGCAGTTAGTCTGTTTGCCAGCCTAGATGCTATGATTTTAATTACATTTTTGAAATAAAGTTGAATAATTTGGAGTGCGGCTATCCAGCTACATCTTTTTTACTTCAGTTCCTGTTGCAAACAGAGCCAGCACCCTGTGGGATTGTGGAGACAGCTGTTTTGGGAGAAGTCATTACCTTAGAGCGGTAATTCTTGGTATTTAACCACTTGCCGACGGCCGCACGACGATGTACGTCCTATTTTTGAAGAGGGATATCTCGGTAACGGCAGCAGCAGCTGCCACAACCGAGATATCCATCTCTTCAGGCGGCGGTCGGCTGTACGATAACGGTGGTCTCGGTGCCACCCCCCCTCCCGCCGCCCTCCCGCACCTTCCGCCGCTTACCGGAGCCATCGGTAGCGGCGGAGGCGATCGGGTCCTTTCGTTAGCTGGGCATAGAGACAAGTGAGGCTAAGATGGCCCCCCCCCCACTCGTCTCTATACCATAGGAGGGCAGAAGCGACGTCAAAACGTCACTTCCGCCCATACCTCTTAAAGGTATATTTTTTTTAAATGTCATTTTTTCTTTTTTTTTTTTAGCCCAAATATGAGATCTGAGGAATTTTTGACCCCAGATCTCATATTTAAGAGGACCTGTCATGCTTTTTTCTATTACAAGGGATGTTTACATTCCTTGTAATAGGAATAAAAGTGATCCATTTTTTTTTTAAAACAGTGTAAAAATAAATAAAATCAATTAAAATAAATAAGAAAAAAAAAAGTTTTTTAAAAACACCCCGTCACGACGAGCTTGCGCACAGAAGCGAGCGCATACGTGAGTAGCGCCCGCATATGAAAACGGTGATTAAACCACACATGTGAGGTATCGCCGCGATCGGTAGAGCGAGAGCAATAATTCTAGCCCTAGACCTCCTCTGTAACGCAAAAAAATGCAACCTGTAGAATTTTTTAAATGTCGCTTATGGAGATTTTTGAGGCTAAAAGTTTGACGCCATTCCACGAGCGGGCTCAATTTTGAAGCGTGACATGTTGGGTATCAATTTACTCGGCGTACCATTATCTTTCACAATATAAAAAAAATTGGGCTAATTTTACTGTTGTCTTATTTTTTTATTCAAAAAAGTGAATTTTTTCCAAAAAAAGTGCGCTTGTAAGACCGCTGCGCAAATACGGTGTGAAAAAAAGTATTTCAATGACCGCCATTTTATTCTCTAGGGTGTTAGAAAAAAAACAATATAAAATGTTTGGGGGTTCTAAGTAATTTTCTAGCAAAAAAAAATGTTTTAAACACGTAAACACCAAGTCCGAAAAAGAGGCCTGGTCCTTAAGTGGTTAACCACCAATGTTTTATTTTTTGCTAAGTGGTTAAGGTATTGATTCAGGGGGAGTGGCAGCAGTGGAAGAGAGGTCTGCCACAAGCAAGCCGTGGGGAAATCATATCCCACCCCAGACGAAAACGCCTCCTATGTGGACAATTTCCCATGGTGGACTCTACTGCAATGCATCTTTCCAAAAGTTTTTAATCTTCCTGGGGAAGATTCAGCTTCCTTCTTATAGGCTGCTGCAGGTAAACCTCAATAGTCTGAGCCTAGCGTTATGCCGCGTACACACGATCGGAATTCCGGCCAGCAAAAGACCGTTGAGAGCTTTTTAACGGAAAATGCGTCCGTGTGTATGCTCCATCGGAATTTAGCTGTCCGAATTTCCACCAGCCAAAAATTGATAGCATGTTCTCAATTTTACCCCCACGGAAAAACTTTCTATCGGTAATTCCGATCGTGTTTATGCAAAAGGGAATTGTCAAGGAATTGTCAAAAACTGGCTCCTGTCCTTATTGATTTTTGACACTTTTTTGGGTAAATAAGTTGGGGTACAATGTAATTGTATAATAATTTAATAATTATTCACATAGGGAGGGAGCCGTGATCTTGAGCCCCCCTTTTTAAAGGGGGCTTCCAGATTCCGATAATCTCCCAGCCTGCAGACCCCCCCACAACTAGGGTTGCCACTTTTTCTTCAAGTCAAACCCGAACGCTTTAGCGGCGCACAGCAATTTATTTTTATACATATATTTTGCAATTAAATAACATTTCGAATCATATGAAGTTAATAACAAGGGCCCCCTTTTACATCTGAACTCACAGAGTTCCCTTTCACTATAAGGGGGACTTTGCAGACTCTGATGTAAGGGAGAACTCTGGGGAGTAAGGGATGCTCTAGGAACCATGATTGAAGGGGTAACACAGATAACTCTGATGTATGGAGAGGACTCTGATGTAAGGGGAAACACTGTGACCTCTGGTGTAAAGGGGAACTCTGATGTAAAGGGTGACCTGAGAACCCTGACACTCTCAGCTTAGACTGCATGCAGCAACCCTGCTGGGAAGCCATAGTCCAGTCTAAATAATGTGTATGGGTTTCAGGCAGTCTGAAACCCGGACACATGATTCCAAACCCGAACTGTCTGGGTGAATCCTGGACAGGTGGCAACCCTACCCACAACCATAGCCCAGGGTTGTCAGAAAGAGTCCCTTGTCCCCATCAACATACGGACCAGGTGCTATGGGGTGGGGGGTGCAGAGCCCCCTTCCCTGACTTCCCGGGGTACGAGCTTGGATAAGGGTCTGATACGGATTTTGGGGGGGGACCCACGCTATTTTTGTTTTATATTTTGGCGTGGGATTCCCCTTTAAATCCATATCAGACTAGAGGGCCTGGTATGGATTGGGGGGGGGGATCCCCGCATTTTTGTATTGCCGTCAATGGTATTGTGTCATTTTGTTTACCTTATAAATGTCAGTTTTGCTGCAGCAGGTTCTATACATGACAGATGCGCCACTTTACAAGCAGACTAAGGGGACCCCCAGGCATGATATTTTATATTTACATTTTTATTGTTTCACTTTAAGCATCATTAAAATCACTGCTTCTGTAAAAATGATCTTTAAAAAAAAAAAACATTTTTGCATTGATACTGTGCACTACCTGGGCCCCCATGCCCTTTTTATAGCCAATAAATTGTGTATAAACCTTCAAAATGGGCACTTTTGATTTTTCAAGTGGGGTCCTATAGACAGTTTGGGTTTTAGCTTTTGTGATGTTTGAGAGTTCTGGCACAAACCGAACCGGGGGGGTATTCGCCCAACTTTAACCACTTCATGTCCAACTACGTCATTATACAAAAAGGAAAACTGTAAGCGCAGAGATATGTGTACCTCTACACATGCAACAGTCATAGTTCATTAGTCCATATGATAGGCTAAACAATGGCAGATCCTAAAAGGAGATGATGGTGGGTGGCAGCTATCCATAGAGAGAAGCCAGCTCTATAATGGGAAGACAAGGGAACAAAAAGGAACAAAAAGGAAGCGTTAGATGTTTCAGACTTTGAGTGGGGATATTCAGGCATCATTCAGATATTTTTTTTTCTGCCGGCGACTCCCTGCACCCATTTCTCCCCCCCCCCCCCCCCCCCCCCGCCATCCTCCGGTGCTTCCATTGGCTCTCCTGTGCAATCAGCAAGCTGGAGAATGAAACGGTCGGCAGCGGTCATTTACCATAGAGCTGACTGAGGAGCAGATGGTCCCCGGTCATCTCTATGACCTTCCAAGGCCGGGTGCGATGTTATGGCAGTTGTAAACACTGCCATTGCCTCAGCTGGGAAGCTAAAATTGTTTTTTTTTTATTTATTTTTTTATTTTAGGCTTTCCAGCCTAGAGGCGAGATCTGAGGACTTATAGACCCCAGATCTTGCTGTAAAAAGGACAAAGGACTTGTCATGCCCTATTCCTATTACAAGGGATGCTTACATTCCTTGTAATAGGAATAAAAGCGATCAAAAAAAAAAAATTTAAAGGGAAAGCGTCAAATTTAAAAATAAAATTAAAATAAACAAAAAAAAAAGCAAAAAATTTAAAGAGCCGCCGTCTCTGCGGGCTCGCTCGCAAGAAGCAAACACGTACGTACTGTATGTCGCACCTGCATATGTAAACGGTGTTCAAACCACAAATCTGAGATATTGTCACA
This sequence comes from Lithobates pipiens, assembly GCF_037356315.1. Classification (NCBI taxonomy): domain Eukaryota; kingdom Metazoa; phylum Chordata; class Amphibia; order Anura; family Ranidae; genus Lithobates; species Lithobates pipiens. The sequence continues at coordinate 8,821,111 of NW_027507686.1, read as the reverse complement.
AACGTTAGAGCGAGAGCAATAATTCTAGCCCGAGACCTTCTCTGTAACTGTAAACAGGTAACCTGTAAAAATGTACAGAGATTTATAAGTACCGAAGTTTGGCACCATTCCACTAGTGTGCGCAGCTTTAAAGCGCGACATGTTAGGTATCCATTTACTCAGCGTAACATCATCTTTCACATTATGCAAAAAATTTGCTAACTTTCGTATTTATTTATTTTTTTTAATCAAGAAACATTTTTTTCCCCCAAAAAAATTGTTTGAAATATTGCTGTGCAAATACCGTGCAACATGAAAAGTTGCAATGACCACCATTTTATTCTCTAGGGTCTCTGCTAAAAAAAATATATATAAATGTTTGAGGGTTCTGAGTAATTTTCTAGCAAAAAATGTAGAAGAGAAGTGTCAGAATTGGCCTGGGTGGAAAGTGTTTGTTTTTTCCCAAACTGAAAAATGGTTACTTACCACCATCACTCAAGTTTTTTCCGACGGAAAATTCGCTCCTGTGTACGGGGCATTAGTGGTAAGTAACCATTTTTCAGTTTGGAAAAAAAACACTTTCCATCAAGCTTGGCTTTGCATACACACGGTCACACAAAAGTTCTCTGTACTTTCGCCAGCAAAAGACCGATGGCGCATACACACGGTCGCATTTTCCGACCAAAAGCTCTCATTGGACTTTTGCTGGCGGAATTTCCGATCACGTGTACGGGGGAATAAGACTTATTATTTTGTATGCTACTGTATTCCACCACATTTGATGTTGTATGTGGACGTGTTCTTTATTTTATATATCAGTCGGCATGCCAATAAAGAATATTATGGGAAAAAAAAATTCCCAACTATAATGATCAAATAAATAAAATTAACCACTTGCCGCCCGCCCTATAGGCAAATGACGGCTGCAAAGTGGTTTCAAAATCCTGACTGGACGTAATAGGATGTCCTCAGGATTTTGAGCTGCTGCGCTCCCCCGGGGGCGCGCATCGCGGCGATCGTTGTTGCGGGGTGTCAGTCTGACACCCCGCAACTATGATCTCGGTAAAGAGTCTCCGACGTGATCAGCCGTGTCCAATCACGGCTGATCACAGCGTAAATAGGAAGAGCCAGTGATCGGCTTTTCCTCACTCGCGTCTGTCAGACGCGAGTAGAGGAGAGCCGATCAGCTGCTCCTCTGACGGGGGGGGTCTGTGCTGATCAATTATTAGCGCAGCCCCCCCGAGGATGCCCACACTGGACCACCAGGGATGCCACCAGACCACCAGGGATGCCCAGCACCAGGTTTGCCATCCTAGACCACCAGGGATGCCAGTCAGTGCCCACAATGGATGCCAATGAGTGCCCACAATGGGCATCACTGATTGGCATCCATCAGTACAATACAATGCCGCCTATCAGTGCCCATCCATGCCAACTATCAGTGCCCATCCATGCCAACTATCAGTGCCCATCCATGCCGCCTATCAGTGCCACCTAGCCATGCCCATCTGTGCCGCTTATCCATGTCCATGCCAATCCGTGCCAGCTATCAATGTCAATTTGTGCCACCTATCAGTGCCCATCAGTGCCACCTATCAGTGCCCATCAGTGCCACCTATCAGTGCCCATCAGTGCCGCCTATCAGTGCCACATATCAGTGCCCATCAATGCCACCTCATCAGTGCCACTTCATTGGTGCCACCTCATCATTGCCGCCTTATCAGTGCCCATCAGTGCCGTCCAACCATTGCCCATCAGTGAAGAAGAAAACGTACTTATTTACAATGTTTTGAAACTGAAACAAAAAAAACAAACATATTTTTTCAAAATTTTCGGTCTTTTTTTATTTGTTTAGCAAAAAATAAAAACCGTAGAGGTGATCAAATACCACCAAAAGAAAGCTCTATTTGTGGGAACAAAATGATAAAAATTTCATTTGGGTACAGTGTAGCATGACCGCGCAATTGTCATTCAAAGTGCGACAGCGCTGAAAGCTCAAAATTGGTCTGGGCAGGAAGGTGTTTAAGTGCCCCCCCCCCCCCCGGTATTGAAGTGGTTAATGAATAGAAACACAAAGAACACTCAATGAAATAAACGACTCAATAAGTGAATTTGCGCAGTTTCTGCTTCTGGGAATCGTCATCTATAATAATCAATTTGATCTCCTGCAGCCCATTTCAGCCACTTCTCATGTATATATATATATATATTCTTCTTTCCTAGAATTATATAGCCACAGAACGCACAGCATGCGTACGTAATTAGCGTTTGCAAATATTGTACACATATAATTACAGGCTATACACAGAAGCATCGTTTTTTGAACCATTAGGCACGCCTGAAAAATATTGTTTACATTATGTTAACTACAATTAAATCAGAAAAAAAAAACAACATAAATACATTACATAACACATACATAATACATAAACCATAATACATCCATTGCACCCAACTGATGATTAGCTATCAGACAAAGATCTTTCCCATCTACTTTGAACCCATCCACCTTAATTACTCGGGATCAGAAAAGATTTCTGTAGCGAAGATAAACTTTCAGCAACTTCAGATGCATGATTAATGTAATTCATCGCGCCACAACTAACGAGACAAAAATAAACCGTTCGGCTTTAGATGCCGGGAAGACTTTGATACAAGTAATTGGCGTCTTCGGAGAGAAATTTGGTGCCACCATGATACCTGAATACAGAGATGAAAGCATCAAGATTTGATCAGATTCAGTCTGCATTTAAGAGGCAGTTGAGTCCAGGAAAGAGGCTGGAAAGTGTAAGGAGGTCTCTGTGGGGGGTCCTCTTGTGACCCGCCAACTCCAATCAAAGCTTTCTTGTAGCCTTGTCGCCAGTGGTGGCCCGTAATGCAGTGCACAGGGGCGCCGCCCCCTCCCCCCAATCTATGCATCCGACCCCTAAACTCCATGCAGGGCCCTGGACTCATGGATTTTTTTTTTTTTTAGAAGCACTAGAGGCTCTAATAGGCCTCAAAAAAAAAAGGGGGGGGGGGGGTTGGGCCCCAAGCCCACCCAGTTGTGTGAGAATAGCGAATTAATATTTGCTATTGTCTTCCTGATTCTCCTCCCGGCCAATCGGGAAGCAGGTCTGGCGATCCGTCACCCGATGGTATTGGGGAAAGGGGCACGTTTTGCTTGGGAGGCATTCCATGCATGACTTACTGTTGACCTATTCTCTGCATTTCTCACTTATTACCTTTCACTCTGTGAGTAACTTACTCCTGATCTCTGCACTCTGTACATTACTTACTCGTCACCCCTACACACTGTAAGTTACTTAATCTTGACCCTTGTGGTTTGTGCTTTACACATTCATGACTCCTGCACTCTGTGCATTACTTACTCCTGCACTCTGTCAGTTAATTTCTCCCGACCTCTGCAATCTGTGCTTTATATACTCATCATCCCTAAACTTTGTGAGTTGTTTACTCCTGACCCCTGCACTCTGTGAAATACTTACCCATCATCTCTGGGCTCTTTGAGTTACTTACTCCTGACCCCTGCAATTGTTGCGTTACACACCCCTCACTCCCTTACTCTGTGCATTGCTTACTCCTGTTCTCTACACTTTGTGAATAAATTGCTCCTGACCTATGCACTCTGTGTGTTACTTTCTCATCATCCCTGCAATCTGTGAGATACTTACCCTTGATCCCTGTGCTCTGTGTGTTACACATCCCTGACTCGTGCACTACTTACTCTTGTCCTCTGCACTCTATGAGTTATTTGCTCCTGGTACCTGCATTACTTATTATTACCCTGTACTCTGCAATCTACTTACTTCTGACCTCAGCACTCTATGCATGAATTACTTGTCACCCCTATACTCTGTGAGTTACTCACTTCTGACCCCTGTGCTTTGTGTCTTACACATTCCTGACTCGTGCATTACATACTCCTGTACTCTGCACTCTGTCAATTTCCCCTGACCTCTGCACTCTGTGTGTTACTTACTCCTGATCTCTATACTCTGTGCATTACACACCCTTCACCCCTGCACTCTGTGCATTGCTTACTCCTGATCTCTGTACTCTGTGCATTCCACACCCACCACTCCTGCATTCTGTGCATTGCTTACTTATGTCTTCTACATCCTGTCAGTTAATACCCCCCGACCTCTGCACTCTGTGAGTTACTTACTTATCATCCCTATACTCTGTGGGTTACTCACTCCTGACCCCTGCACTCTGTGCATTACACACCCTTCACCCCTGCACTCTGTGCATTGCTTACTCCTGTTCTCTACATTGTGTGAAATATTTGCACCTGACCTTTGCACTCTTTGTGTTACTTACTCATTATCGCTGCAATTGGTGAGTTACTTACTCCTGACCCCTGTACTTTGTGTGTTATACACTCTTCTGTTCTCTGCAAGCTAATTGCACCTTATCTCTGTACTCTGTGCATTACCTACTCATTGTCCCCGCACTGTGCTTTACTTACTCTTGACTCTTGCACTCTGTGCATTACACGCTTTTGACTCTTGGACTCTGTGCATTGCTAGTCCGGACCCCTGCACTCTGTGCATTGCTTACTCCTGACCCCTGCATTCTGTGCATTACTTAATCCTGACCCCTGCACTCTGTGCATTGCTTATTCCTGACCCCTGCACTCTGTGCATTGCTTACTCCTGACCCCTGCACTCTGTGCATTACACACCCTTCACCCCTGCCCTCTGTGCATTGCTTACTCCTGTTCTCTACATTCTGTGAAATATTTGCACCTGACCTTTGCACTCTTTGTGTTACTTACTCATTATCGCTGCAATTGGTGAGTTACTTACTCCTGACCCCTGTACTTTGTGTGTTACACACTCTTCTGTTCTCTGCAAGCTAATTGCACCTTATCTTTGCACGCTGTGCATTACCTACTCATTGTCCCCGCACTGTGCTTTACTTACTCTTGACTCTTGCACTCTGTACGTTACACACTTTTGACTCCTAGACTCTGTGCATTGCTAGTCTGGACCCCTGCACTCTGTGCATTGCTTACTCCTGACCCCTGCATTCTGTGCATTACTTAATCCTGACCCCTGCACTCTGTGCATTGCTTATTCCTGACCCCTGCACTCTGTGCATTACTTACTCCTGACCCCTGCACTCTGTGCATTGCTTACTCCTGACCTCTGCATTCTGTGCATTGCTTACTCCTGACACCAGCACTCTGGCATTGCTTACTCCAGACCCCTGCACTCTGTGCAATGCTTACTCTTGACCCCTGCACTCTGTGCATTACACACCCTTCACTCTTGCACTCTGTGCATTGCTTACTCCTGTTCTCTACATTCTGTGAAATATTTGCACCTGGCCTTTGCACTCTTTGTGTTACTTACTCATTATCGCTGCAATTGGTGAGTTACTTACTCCTGACCCCTGTACTTTGTGTGTTACACACTCTTCTGTTCTCTGCAAGCTAATTGCACCTTATCTTTGCACGCTGTGCATTACCTACTCATTGTCCCCGCACTGTGCTTTACTTACTCTTGACTCTTGCACTCTGTACGTTACACACTTTTGACTCCTAGACTCTGTGCATTGCTAGTCTGGACCCCTGCACTCTGTGCATTGCTTACTCCTGACCCCTGCATTCTGTGCATTACTTAATCCTGACCCCTGCACTCTGTGCATTGCTTATTCCTGACCCCTGCACTCTGTGCATTGCTTACTCCTGACCCCTGCACTCTGTGCATTACACACCCTTCACCCCTGCCCTCTGTGCATTGCTTACTCCTGTTCTCTACATTCTGTGAAATATTTGCACCTGACCTTTGCACTCTTTGTGTTACTTACTCATTATCGCTGCGATTGGTGAGTTACTTACTCCTGACCCCTGTATTTTGTGTGTTACACACTCTTCTGTTCTCTGCGAGCTAATTGCACCTTATCTTTGCACGCTGTGCATTACTTACTCATTGTCCCCGCACTGTGCTTTACTTACTCCTGACCCCTGCATTCTGTGCATTGCTTACTCCGGACCCCTGCACTCTGTGCATTGCTTACTCCGGACCCCTGCACTCTGTGCATTGCTTACTCCAGACCCCTGCACTCTGTGCATTGCTTACTCCTGTCCTCTGCACTCTGTGCATTGCTTTCTCCTGACCCCTGCATTCTGTGCATTGCTTACTCCTGTCTTCTGCACTCTGTGCATTGCTTTCTCCTGACCCCTGCACTCTGTGCATCACGCACCCTTCCCCCCCGGGCAGAGTAGGTTCCGGTTTTGTTTAACCTCCATACCCCTTTTAGGGCAATTTGACCACACCCATTCATCACCTTGGATGACATCATGCTACTAACTGTGATGACGTCATCAAGAAACCAGGGCTCCCTGCAGCACAGGCGAGCTTCTGCTACGGCTGCATCTTCCTGCATCTCCCATCTCGCTAAGATTTCACCTTGCGATTTCTCCGAGCATCTTGAAATTAAATCATCAATTCTGCCCGCGCTGCATCTTTTTTTTTTTTTTTAAGCAGGTCCCCTTCCCCAAGTACCTACCTCCGCCTGACAAACCGAGCCGCGCTGATTTTTATTTATTTTTTTCAGGGTGAAAGAAAATACGGCATCTCGACGCAACCCGGAGCCGAAAGAATCATATCTCATCGCCTCGGTGGTATTCCCATACTTCATCTTTGTTAGAATTGTGATACATTAAATTATTCTGAGCTAACAAAACATGGAAATGGCTAAATGGATAATAAAAATTGAATTGTTACCGAATGTGATAGAAGAGTGCAAGAAAAACACCCTGTAAGTTTTGCTCGGCCTTTAATCTAAATTGAATCTGTGCCACGGGGATTGAGTGATGTGGGTGAAGAAAGGCCTCAATCTGTTTGGGAGTTATAAGCAAATATTGATGCTGCAGATAATTGATCAGAAATGGGAGAGGGACGGGAAGAAAAAAGAAAAAAAGAAAAGAAAAGAAAAACGCGTCGCCTCGTATTGGTGCATCTGCTGGGGTTCTGCAGTCCCGGCTGTGGGAAGGAATTCATCACAATTTCTCACTCCTTATCTGGCTCTTCGTTATTAGATAGCCGGGGGGGGGAATCGTGCGTTTTCTGGAGGGGCCCACCAGATCAGCTGCCGCTGACCGTGATAAATTTAAGGGATGTTTCTGGCGTTCGGACTCCGCTTAGTTATGCCAGAAGTTTCCACAGACCGCAGAGCCCCGGGAACTGCGGCACCGAGATAAAGGTGCTGAAGTGATTGTGCAGGAAGACTCCACTTCTGGAAAATGATAGAACATATGTAATGGCTGCATAAGTCCAGTTCTAATTTAAATATTATAAACATTTATTTTATTTTATTTTTTTGTTCTTTTAAATTGACACCCCCCCCCCCCCCCCCCCGACACACTTCACGTCACATATAAAAATCTAACATCACAAATTCTTAATTGGCTTCATAAGCAAACACAAAAATTTGAGCCCGTTTTTCATTCAGTTTAATATTCCTGCATAGACCTTTGTATCCCCATACCCAGGGCTTTTTTTCTGGTGCAGAAACTCGACTATGACCCCCAACAGACCCCCCCACACACACACACACCCTCCAAGCCTTTCGCCAACAGTGAAATTGTGGGTTGTAAAGGGTAACTAAACCCCATGAGTGCATTATGTACAGAATGAACAGTTTGTGGGATTGCATACGGAGTGCAGAGTTCAGAGGTGCGTTATACAGAGTGCAGAGTTCAGGGGTGTGCTACATACAGAGTGCTGAGTTCAGGGATGTGCTACATACAGAGTGCAGAGTTTGGGGGTGCATTATATACAGAGTGCAGAGTTTAGGGGTGCTCTACAAACAGAGTGCAGAGTTTAGGGGTGCATTATATACAGAGTGCAGAGTTCAGGGGTGCACTACACACAGATTGCAAAGCCCAGGGGTGCTATATATACAGAGTGCAGAGTTCAGGGGTGCACTACACACAGAGTGCAGAGTCCAGGGGTGCTATATATACAGAGTGCAGAGTCCAGGGGTGCTATATATACAGAGTGCAGAGTCCAGGGGTGCTATATATACAGAGTGCAGAGTCCAGGGGTGCTATATATACAGAGTGCAGAGTCCAGGGGTGCTATATATACAGAGTGCAGAGTCCAGGGGTGCTATATATACAGAGTGCAGAGTCCAGGGGTGCACTATACACAGAGTGCAGAGTCCAGGGGTGCACTACACACAGAGTGCAGAGTCCAGGGATTCACTAAACACAGAGTGCAGAGTCCAGGAATTCACTAAACACAGAGTGCAGAGTCCACTGCCCGAGGGCCCCATGCCGCTAAGGGGCCCCATCAGGGTTCCCAGCCTCAATAAAACCAGGGACAGTATGTAAAAATCTGTTTTTTTTAAAAGTCCCAAGATTATAGCTGCCCCGCCTCTCCAGTATCTTTTCAGTGTGTGTATTGTGTGTGTGTATATTGTGTATGTATATTATGTCTCTGTGTGTGTATACTGTATGTGTGTGTGTATACTGTGTGGCCCCATAATCTCTTATTGCCCAGGGGCCCCATAATCTTCTCCTATTGCCTGGGTGCCCCATAATCTCCTATTGCCCGGGGCCCCATAATCTCCTATTGCCCAGGGGCCCCATAATCTCCTATTGCCCAAGGGCCCCATAATCTCCTATTGCCCAGGGCCTCATAATCTTCTCCTATTGCCTGGGTGCCCCATAATCTCCTATTGCCCCGGGGGGCCCCATAATCTCCTATTGCCCAGGGGCCCCATAATCTTCTCCTATTGCCTGGGGGCCCCATAATCTCCTATTGCCCAGGGGCCCCATGAGCTGTCAGTCCACCCCTGCTATGTACACAAGGCATTTCCCCGTTCTGCTTTGTGATATGGCAGGGATCTACTGCTACTGCCTGTCATCGGGAGCAGTGATCGCTGTCATGTGAATGGAAGCCTATCCCCCCCCCCCACAGTTAGAATCACACCCTAGAACACAGTTAATCCCTTCATCGCCCCCTAGTTTTTAACCTCTTCCCTGTCAGTGTCATTTACACAGTAATCAGTGCATTTTTATAGCACCGATTGCTGTATAAATGGCAGTGGTCCCAAAGTAGTGTCAAAAGTGTCCGATCTGTCCGCCATAATGTTGCAGTCATGATAAAAATTTCAGATCGCTGCCATTACTAACAAAAAAATAATAATAATAAAAAAATTCCATTAAACTACCCCCTATTTTGTAGACGCTATAACTTTTGCGCAAACCAATTAATATACGCTTATTGCTATTTTTTTTTACCAAACCTATGTAGAAGAATACATATCGGCCTAAACTGAGAAAAAACATTTTTTATATCTTTTTGGGGGATATTTATTATAGCAAAAAAGTTAAATTTTTTTTATTTTTTTCAAAATTGTCAACCCTTTTATTGTTTATAGAGCAAAAAATAAAAAACGCAGATCAAATACCACCAAAAGAAAGCTCTATTTGTGGGGAAAAAAGGACGTCAATTTTGTTTGGGTGCAACGTCGCACGACCGCGCAATTGTCAGTTAAAGCGACGCAGTGCCGAATTGCAAAATGTGCTCTGGTCAGGAAGGGGGTAAAACCTTTCCAAGCTGAAGTGGTTAACTGACAATTGCGCGGTCATGCAACACTGTAGCCAAATTTAATTTATGTAATTTTTTTATACACGAATATTGAGCTTTCTTTTGGTGGTAATTAATCACCACTGGGCTTTCTATTGTTTGCTGCTAAAAATGGAAAAAGACTGGAAATTCTGAAAAAAAAAATATTTTTCACTTTCTGCTATAAAGAATATCCAATAAATTTTTTTTTTATCAAATTCCGTCATAGATTTAGGCCAAATTTATTTTTTTTGGTAAAAAAAAAAAATCCCAATAAGTGTATATTGATTGGTTTGTGTGAAAGTTATAGGGGTTGATTTACTAAAGGCAAATAGACTGTACACTTTGGATAGGCTGCATTCTCAGCGATGTCACCTCTCTCTAGTGCATGGATAGGCTGCATTATCAGTGATGTCACCGGTCTCTAGTGCATGGATTGGCTGCATTCTCAGTGATGTCACCGGTCTCTAGTGAATGGATAGGCTGCATTCTCAGCGATGTCACCGGTCTCTAGTGAATGGATAGGCTGCATTCTCAGTGATGTCACCGGTCTCTAGTGAATAGAGAGGCTGCATTCTCTGTGATGTCACCGGTCTCTAGTGAATGGATAGGCTGCATTCTCAGTGATGTCACCGGTCTCTAGTGCATGGATAGGCTGCATTCTCAGTGATGTCACCGGTCTCTAGTGCATGGATTGGCTGCATTCTCAGTGATGTCACCGGTCTCTAGTGAATGGATAGGCTGCATTCTCAGTGATATCACTGGTCTCTAGTGCATGGATAGGCTGCATTCTCAGTGATGTCACCGGTCTCTAGTGAATAGAGAGGCTGCATTCTCTGTGATGTCACCGGTCTCTAGTGCATGGATTGGCTGCATTCTCAGCGATGTCACCTCTCTCTAGTGCATGGATAGGCTGCATTATCAGTGATGTCACCGGTCTCTAGTGCATGGATTGGCTGCATTCTCAGTGATGTCACCGGTCTCTAGTGCATGGATTGGCTGCATTCTCAGTGATGTCACCGGTCTCTAGTGAATGGATAGGCTGCATTCTCAGTGATATCACCGGTCTCTAGTGAATAGAGAGGCTGCATTCTCTGTGATGTCACCGGTCTCTAGTGAATGGATAGGCTGCATTCTCAGTGATGTCACCGGTCTCTAGTGCATGGATAGGCTGCATTCTCAGTGATGTCACTGGACTCTAGTGAATGGATAGGCTGCATTCTCAGTGATGTCTCCCATCTCTAGTGAATGGATAGGCTGCATTCTCAGTGATGTCACCGGTCTCTAGTGCATGGATCGGCTGCATTCTCAGTGATGTCACCAGTCTCTAGTGAATGGATAGGCTGCATTCTCAGTGATGTCTCCCGTCTCTAGTGAATGGATAGGCTGCATTCTCAGTGATGTCACTGGTCTCTAGTGCATGGATAGGCTGCATTCTCAGTGATGTCACGGTCTCTAGTGAATGGATAGGCTGCGTTCTCAGTGATGTCTCCCGTCTCTAGTGAATGGATAGGCTGCATTCTCAGTGATGTCACCGGTCTCTAGTGCATGGATAGGCTGCATTCTCAGTGATGTCACTGGTCTCTAGTGCATGGATAGGCTGCATTCTCAGTGATGTCACTGGTCTCTAGTGAATGGATAGGCTGCATTCTCAGTGATGTCACTGGTCTCTAGTGAAAGGATAGGCTGCATTCTCAGTGATGTCACTGGTCTCTAGTGAATGGATAGGCTGCATTCTCTGTGATGTCACTGGTCTCTAATGAATAGAGAGGCTGCATTCTCTGTGATGTCACCGGTCTCTAGTGAATGGATAGGCTGCATTCTCAGTGATGTCACCGGTCTCTAGTGCATGGATAGGCTGCATTCTCAGTGATGTCACCGGTCTCTAGTGAATGGATAGGCTGCATTATCAGTGATGTCACTGGTCTCTAGTGAATGGATAGGCTGAATTCTCTGTGATGTCACCAGTCTCTAATGAATAGAGAGGCTGCATTCTCTGTGATGTCACCGGTCTCTAGTGCATGGATTGGCTGCATTCTCAGTGATGTCACCGGTCTCTAGTGAATGGATAGGCTGCATTCTCAGTGATATCACTGGTCTCTAGTGCATGGATAGGCTGCATTCTCAGTGATGTCACTGGTCTCTAGTGAATGGATAGGCTGCATTCTCAGTGATGTCACTGGTCTCTAGTGCATGGATAGGCTGCATTCTCAGTGATGTCACTGGTCTCTAGTGAATGGATAGGCTGCATTCTCAGTGATGTCACTGGTCTCTAGTGAAAGGATAGGCTGCATTCTCAGTGATGTCACTGGTCTCTAGTGAATGGATAGGCTGCATTCTCTGTGATGTCACTGGTCTCTAATGAATAGAGAGGCTGCATTCTCTGTGATGTCACCGGTCTCTAGTGAATGGATAGGCTGCATTCTCAGTGATGTCACCGGTCTCTAGTGCATGGATAGGCTGCATTCTCAGTGATGTCACCGGTCTCTAGTGAATGGATAGGCTGCATTATCAGTGATGTCACTGGTCTCTAGTGAATGGATAGGCTGAATTCTCTGTGATGTCACCGGTCTCTAATGAATAGAGAGGCTGCATTCTCTGTGATGTCACCGGTCTCTAGTGCATGGATTGGCTGCATTCTCAGTGATGTCACCGGTCTCTAGTGAATGGATAGGCTGCATTCTCAGTGATATCACTGGTCTCTAGTGCATGGATAGGCTGCATTCTCAGTGATGTCACTGGTCTCTAGTGAATGGATAGGCTGCATTCTCAGTGATGTCACCGGTCTCTAGTGCATGGATAGGCTGCATTCTCAGTGATGTCACCGGTCTCTAGTGCATGGATTGGCTGCATTCTCAGTGATGTCACCGGTCTCTAGTGCATGGATTGGCTGCATTCTCAGTGATGTCACCGGTCTCTAGTGAATGGATAGGCTGCATTCTCAGTGATATCACTGGTCTCTAGTGAATAGAGAGGCTGCATTCTCTGTGATGTCATCGGTCTCTAGTGCATGGATAGGCTGCATTCTCAGTGATGTCACCGGTCTCTAGTGCATGGATAGGCTGCATTCTCAGTGATGTCACTGGACTCTAGTGAATGGATAGGCTGCATTCTCAGTGATGTCTCCCATCTCTAGTGAATGGATCGGCTGCATTCTCAGTGATGTCACCAGTCTCTAGTGAATGGATAGGCTGCATTCTCAGTGATGTCTCCCGTCTCTAGTGAATGGATAGGCTGCATTCTCAGTGATGTCACTGGTCTCTAGTGCATGGATAGGCTGCATTCTCAGTGATGTCACGGTCTCTAGTGAATGGATAGGCTGCATTCTCAGTGATGTCTCCCGTCTCTAGTGAATGGATAGGCTGCATTCTCAGTGATGTCACTGGTCTCTAGTGCATGGATAGGCTGCATTCTCAGTGATGTCACGGTCTCTAGTGAATGGATAGGCTGCATTCTCAGTGATGTCACCAGTCTCTAGTGAATGGATAGGCTGCATTCTCAGTGATGTCTCCCGTCTCTAGTGAATGGATAGGCTGCATTCTCAGTGATGTCACCGGTCTCTAGTGCATGGATAGGCTGCATTCTCAGTGATGTCACGGTCTCTAGTGCATGGATAGGCTGCATTCTCAGTGATATCACCGGTCTCTAGTGAATAGAGAGGCTGCATTCTCTGTGATGTCACCGGTCTCTAGTGAATGGATAGGCTGCATTCTCAGTGATGTCACCGGTCTCTAGTGCATGGATAGGCTGCATTCTCAGTGATGTCACTGGACTCTAGTGAATGGATAGGCTGCATTCTCAGTGATGTCTCCCATCTCTAGTGAATGGATAGGCTGCATTCTCAGTGATGTCACCGGTCTCTAGTGCATGGATCGGCTGCATTCTCAGTGATGTCACCAGTCTCTAGTGAATGGATAGGCTGCATTCTCAGTGATGTCTCCCGTCTCTAGTGAATGGATAGGCTGCATTCTCAGTGATGTCACTGGTCTCTAGTGCATGGATAGGCTGCATTCTCAGTGATGTCACGGTCTCTAGTGAATGGATAGGCTGCGTTCTCAGTGATGTCTCCCGTCTCTAGTGAATGGATAGGCTGCATTCTCAGTGATGTCACCGGTCTCTAGTGCATGGATAGGCTGCATTCTCAGTGATGTCACTGGTCTCTAGTGCATGGATAGGCTGCATTCTCAGTGATGTCACTGGTCTCTAGTGAATGGGTAGGCTGCATTCTCAGTGATGTCACTGGTCTCTAGTGAAAGGATAGGCTGCATTCTCAGTGATGTCACTGGTCTCTAGTGAATGGATAGGCTGCATTCTCTGTGATGTCACTAGTCTCTAATGAATAGAGAGGCTGCATTCTCTGTGATGTCACCGGTCTCTAGTGAATGGATAGGCTGCATTCTCAGTGATGTCACCGGTCTCTAGTGCATGGATAGGCTGCATTCTCAGTGATGTCACCGGTCTCTAGTGAATGGATAGGCTGCATTATCAGTGATGTCACTGGTCTCTAGTGAATGGATAGGCTGAATTCTCTGTGATGTCACCAGTCTCTAATGAATAGAGAGGCTGCATTCTCTGTGATGTCACCGGTCTCTAGTGCATGGATTGGCTGCATTCTCAGTGATGTCACCGGTCTCTAGTGAATGGATAGGCTGCATTCTCAGTGATATCACTGGTCTCTAGTGCATGGATAGGCTGCATTCTCAGTGATGTCACTGGTCTCTAGTGAATGGATAGGCTGCATTCTCAGTGATGTCACTGGTCTCTAGTGCATGGATAGGCTGCATTCTCAGTGATGTCACTGGTCTCTAGTGAATGGATAGGCTGCATTCTCAGTGATGTCACTGGTCTCTAGTGAAAGGATAGGCTGCATTCTCAGTGATGTCACTGGTCTCTAGTGAATGGATAGGCTGCATTCTCTGTGATGTCACTGGTCTCTAATGAATAGAGAGGCTGCATTCTCTGTGATGTCACCGGTCTCTAGTGAATGGATAGGCTGCATTCTCAGTGATGTCACCGGTCTCTAGTGCATGGATAGGCTGCATTCTCAGTGATGTCACTGGTCTCTAGTGAATGGATAGGCTGCATTATCAGTGATGTCACTGGTCTCTAGTGAATGGATAGGCTGAATTCTCTGTGATGTCACCGGTCTCTAATGAATAGAGAGGCTGCATTCTCTGTGATGTCACCGGTCTCTAGTGCATGGATTGGCTGCATTCTCAGTGATGTCACCGGTCTCTAGTGAATGGATAGGCTGCATTCTCAGTGATATCACTGGTCTCTAGTGCATGGATAGGCTGCATTCTCAGTGATGTCACTGGTCTCTAGTGAATGGATAGGCTGCATTCTCAGTGATGTCACCGGTCTCTAGTGCATGGATAGGCTGCATTCTCAGTGATGTCACCGGTCTCTAGTGCATGGATTGGCTGCATTCTCAGTGATGTTACCGGTCTCTAGTGCATGGATTGGCTGCATTCTCAGTGATGTCACCGGTCTCTAGTGAATGGATAGGCTGCATTCTCAGTGATATCACTGGTCTCTAGTGAATAGAGAGGCTGCATTCTCTGTGATGTCATCGGTCTCTAGTGCATGGATAGGCTGCATTCTCAGTGATGTCACCGGTCTCTAGTGCATGGATAGGCTGCATTCTCAGTGATGTCACTGGACTCTAGTGAATGGATAGGCTGCATTCTCAGTGATGTCTCCCATCTCTAGTGAATGGATCGGCTGCATTCTCAGTGATGTCACCAGTCTCTAGTGAATGGATAGGCTGCATTCTCAGTGATGTCTCCCGTCTCTAGTGAATGGATAGGCTGCATTCTCAGTGATGTCACTGGTCTCTAGTGCATGGATAGGCTGCATTCTCAGTGATGTCACGGTCTCTAGTGAATGGATAGGCTGCATTCTCAGTGATGTCTCCCGTCTCTAGTGAATGGATAGGCTGCATTCTCAGTGATGTCACTGGTCTCTAGTGCATGGATAGGCTGCATTCTCAGTGATGTCACGGTCTCTAGTGAATGGATAGGCTGCATTCTCAGTGATGTCACCAGTCTCTAGTGAATGGATAGGCTGCATTCTCAGTGATGTCTCCCGTCTCTAGTGAATGGATAGGCTGCATTCTCAGTGATGTCACCGGTCTCTAGTGCATGGATAGGCTGCATTCTCAGTGATGTCACGGTCTCTAGTGCATGGATAGGCTGCATTCTCAGTGATGTCACTGGTCTCTAGTGCATGGATAGGCTGCATTCTCAGTGATGTCACTGGTCTCTAGTGAATGGATAGGCTGCATTCTCAGTGATGTCACTGGTCTCTAGTGAAAGGATAGGCTGCATTCTCAGTGATGTCACTGGTCTCTAGTGAATGGATAGGCTGCATTCTCTGTGATGTCACCGGTCTCTAATGAATAGAGAGGCTGCATTCTCTGTGATGTCACCGGTCTCTAGTGAATGGATAGGCTGCATTCTCAGTGATGTCACCGGTCTCTAGTGCATGGATAGGCTGCATTCTCAGTGATGTCACCAGTCTCTAGTGAATGGATAGGCTGCATTCTCAGTGATGTCACTGGTCTCTAGTGAATGGATAGGCTGCATTCTCAGTGATGTCTCCCGTCTCTAGTGAATGGATAGGCTGCATTCTCAGTGATGTCACCAGTCTCTAGTGCATGGATAGGCTGCATTCTCAGTGATGTCACCGGTCTCTAGTGAATGGATAGGCTGCATTCTCAGTGATGTCACTGGTCTCTAGTGCATGGATAGGCTGCATTCTCAGTGATGTCACCGGTCTCTAGTGCATGGATAGGCTGCATTCTCAGTGATGTCACCGGTCTCTAGTGAATGGATAGGCTGCATTATCAGTGATGTCACTGGTCTCTAGTGAATGGATAGGCTGAATTCTCTGTGATGTCACCGGTCTCTAATGAATAGAGAGGCTGCATTCTCTGTGATGTCACCGGTCTCTAGTGAATGGATAGGCTGCATTCTCAGTGATGTCACCGGTCTCTAGTGAATGGATAGGCTGCATTCTCAGTGATGTCACTGGTCTCTAGTGCATGGATAGGCTGCATTCTCAGTGATGTCACCGGTCTCTACTGCATTGATAGGCTGCATTCTCAGTGATGTCACCGGTCTCTAGTGCATGGATAGGCTGCATTCTCAGTGATGTCACCGGTCTCTAGTGAATGGATAGGCTGCATTCTCAGTGATGTATCCGGTCTCTAGTGCATGGATAGACTGCATTCTCAGTGATGTCACCGGTCTCTAGTGAATGGATAGGCTGCATTCTCAGTGATGTCACTGGTCTCTAGTGAATGGATAGGCTGCATTCTCAGTGATGTCATCGGTCTCTAGTGAATGGATAGGCTGCATTCTCAGTGATGTCACTGGTCTCTAGTGAATGGATAGGCTGCATTCTCAGTGATGTCACTGGTCTTTAGGTGAATAGATAGGCTACAATCTCAGTGATGTCACCTATCTATAGTGAATGGATAGGCTGCATTTTCAGTTTCCATTACATGGATAGACTGCATTTTATACAATTTATAGGAATTGGTATGGTATAGTAGCCAGTGTGTGGGCAGCCTATTGCTCCTAATATAATAATACTTAACTCTAATATACCTTCCTCTATGACACCATTCTCCCCATTCTATTAAGCCACCGCCTTGGAAAGTTTACTCCGGAAGATTTAATAACACTTTAATCATTTTTATTGGTGATCTACTTGACTTTAAAGTGTAATATCTCCCAGATTACATGTGGTTCCCTTGATTTATGCTAACATTTCATGCTTATTATTTCCTGTTTATCCCCTTCAGTAAAACCTCCCAAGTGGTTTATAAACTAATTCTGCTTAAACCATTGCAAACCTCCTCCTTTGTTATAAATAAGATTGCAGTCCCCGGGGATTGCGCACGGCGAGAATTCATCTCAACACAATGTGCCGAACGCAATCTTCAGTGCACATCTATCAAATGGGCAAACAAAAACACGTCGCTACAAAGTAACACTGCGATAGCAGACAATACACACCGAGCGCGGCGTGAGATGATATTTCATTATCCAGATTATTGTTATAAAGCGTTGTATACTTTGATTACATTGACTCCATCACTATCGGGCAACAGAAAAGAGATGCTTCAAAAAGAAGTAACACTTCTGACTTATGATCAGGCAATCATGGCTTGTTATCTGTGGCCCTCAACCAATCAGATGCTAGCTGAAATTTTAGGAAGGAAGGCAGAAAGAATGGAAGAAATGGGGAAAGAAGAAGGAAAGGAAAGGGAAGGAAGGAAGCAAGGAAGAAAGGAAAGGAAAGGGAAGGGAGAAAGGAAGGAAGGAAGGAAGGAAGGAAGGAAGGAAGGAAAGGGAAGGGAGAAAGGAAGGAAGGAATGAAGGAAAGGGAAGGGAGAAAGGAAGGAAGGAAGGAATGGAAGGGAAAGGAAGGGAGAAAGGAAGGAAGAAAGGAAGGATGGAGGGAAAGGAAAGGGAGAAAGGAGAAAGGAAGGAAGGGAAGGGAAAGGAAGGGGGAAGGGAGGAAGGAAGGAAGGAAGGAAGGAAGGAAGGAAGGAAGGAAGGAAGGAAGGAAGGAAGGAAGGAAGGAAAGGAAAGGAAAGGAAAGGAAAGGAAAGGGAAGAAGGAAGGAAAGGAAAGAGAAGAAGGAAGGAAAGGAAAGGGAGGGATGGATCAAAAAAGGCAGATTGAAGAAAAACAGTAAAAAATGGATGTAAGACCTAACAGGTGGGAGAGTATAAAAAAGGGATGAGGGAGGGAAGAAAGTATAGAAAGGATCAAATAGAGCAGATGGAAGAAAAACAGGAAAAGTAGGAAAGAAGGAAGTAAGGCATGAAAGGTAGGCGAGAGGTAAAAAGGAAGGAAGGACGGATGGACAGGCAGATAGAAGAAAAACAGGATGAAAGGAATAAAGGAAGCAAGATATGACTGTTGGGAGAGAGGAAAAAAGGGAAAAAGAAGGTAGGGAGAGAAGAAAGTAAGGAAGAAAGAAAGGAAGAAAGGACGGGATCAAATAAGGCAGAGGAAAGAAAAACAGGAAGAAATAGAACAAAGGAAGGGAAGAAGAAAATATGAAGGGTGGGAGAGAGAAAAAAAAAGAGAATTAAGGAAGTAAGGTGGATAGAAGGAAATAAAAAAAGGGATTAAAAAGGTGCGGAAGAAAAACAGGGAGAAATTAAAAAAGCAGGGAAAAGGAAGGAAGACATGAAAGAGAGAAGGAAGGAAAGAAAGAAGGAAGGGACAGAGGGGAAGAATAAGAAGCTCAAAAAAGGAGAGATGGAAATAAAACAGGAAGACGGAAAAAGGATAGGGGAAAGGGAGTAAGACATGAAAGGTGTGAGCGAGTAAAAAAAGGAAGATGGAGGAAAGTAAGGAAAGAGAAAAGAATTAAAGAAAAAATGGATTACAAAAGAGCAAATGGAAAGAAAACAGAAATGAAGGAAGGAAGAGAGGGGAGGAATGAATGTATCAAAAAAGTACAGATAGAAGAAAAAAAAAAGGAAGAAACAACAAAAGCTGGGAAAAAGGAAGTAAGACAGGAATGGTGGGAGAGAGCAAAAGGGTAGGAAGGAAGTAAAAGAGGAAGGCAGGGTAAGATGAAAGAGAGTGAAAAAGGAAGGAAGGAAGGAAGGAAGGAAGGAAGGAAGGAAGGAAGGAAGGAAGGAAGAAGGAATTATAGAAAAGAATGAGGGATGATTGACTGAAGAAGGGACAGAAACAAAGATGGAGAAAGGAGGGAACAAGAAGAAGGAAGTGCTAAAGTAAAGGGCAAATGGAGGAAAAAAGGAAGAAATTGAAAAAAGGTGGGGAAGGAGGGAGTAACACATGAAGGATGGGGGAGAGGAAAAAGGACAATTAGGATGGAAAGAAGAGAGGAAGGCAGGTAAGAAGGAAGTAATGAAGGAAATGGAAGGGAAAGGGAAGGACAATAGTGAGGAATGATGGATTTGCTTACTCTTGAGTATGTCCTTTGTTTGGAATATTGATTACCAATACTTTTAATGAAACCATTACTAAGGAAGTATGGCAGCTGCCATGGATAACTTCACCTTCTGGAAATTATATCTTCTAGGCTGTCATTTTCACTTAATGTTCTTAGTAACTGGAGTCACTGTTTTCATCAATGACAGCCCGTGATTTTCCTTTCATGCGTAAAAGAACACATACACACACAAGCTATATAACAACACACAATATTGTATCTATATGTATCCATATGTAACATTAAAACATAAGAGAAGTGGTCCTTGAACCCCATAAAATAGAAGGCCTATATATAACACACAGTCTGACAGAACAAACATGGTTCAGGGGTGTAGTGGAATGGAGACCGAGGAGGCCATTGAAGGCATTCTATAATCAGGAATTACAGAGATTCATGGGATCAGGCTATTTAAAGTCTTTTTTTATCTCTAGAGAACAGATGATTTGTGTTTGTTCAAAGCATTTCTGATGGTAAAATATGGAAATGACCAGACCCTGGAGAGCGGATTGTGTTGAAGTAAGCACCTCTTTCGATTCAGGTTGATGGATTTTCTGCCTCAAAAACGCATAGAAAACATGAAGAAGGGAAAGATAACAGAAAAAAAAAAAACATATTACTAATTGAGATTCATGAGGAATTGGGTGGTAATCCATTAGGTAGTTTGGATCACAGTCAACAACTTTAGAGCAAAATCCTTTATCCAATCAATGAAATTGTTAATGAATGTCGCGTAAGCTTTTCCAGTCACATTAAGGCAAGAACATTGATATCTACTAAAGATTACTAAAATTGGGAGGACAGGATTTGTTCACATGGATAGCAAGCTTTAACCAAAATAACATTTTCCAATTGGGTCCAGGCAGGGCTGTAGGCATCACTGGACACGTGGAAAGCCATTGGACTCCATTGTGTCACAAATTCACAATGGCACAGTCCACTCTTGGAAACTAACTGAAATCCAAATTATGTCCAAAGGCCGTTGAGGAAAACCAAGTGCCTATTAGGTTGTGTAGCCTTGAAGCTGTACCAGCAAATTCAATTGGTTAAGTAAATTTTCTGGTTTGTGGGTGAAAACCTTCCAGTCTGCAACACAGAGCGATTCAAACTCTGATTTATTATTATGTATAGTAGACCGCTGCCTATAGTCTGCTTGGTCAACGGAGTGTCTTTTCCAAGAAAAGTTACCAACCAATCTTTTCTTATAATTAGAAATATAATAGTTAGTCTAAAATTAGATTATTCAAAGGAATCTGAAACTATGCCTATTCAGGGTAAAAAGAAAGGTTCCCTTAATAAGTTACCCCAACTCCAACCACCCCAACCCTCATCCTTGTGCTCCCTTGCCAGCCTGTTTGCATGCGGGGGCACTGAGTCTTAATCCTGTGCAAACTCTGTGTTGTTATGTGTTGGAGGTTACATAACGTGAATGATAGTTTACTTCCCTCCCATGTGATAGTGTTTGAGCTTGGTGATTGAAGACTCAGGCTCCATATATTCCCATAGCCTTAAAGCCTTGAGCCTAAAAACCCGTAAGATCTCTTGGTTCTACCACAATTGTTTTTGTTGTATTTTAATAAATGGATTCTTCAAAGTTGCATTCTGACTACTTTTTGTGGCGTTCTTCACCCAGGAAACCCCAAGCATACCCAAGAGGATCTACTGATGGTTCTTCTTAAATGTTGAGCAGCCAAAGGAGAACCCTCTGATAGTGTGTACTCTATCTGTTCTGCAACCAACAAAATGTTTCTTTGAGACAATCCAAAGCTACATTGCACCAAAGCATCTTTTCTCTGTCAATTCAGACATAATAATAAAGAAGTGGAAAATGGAACAAATCCAAGCAAAAACCAGAGACCCTCATGTGCCACAAGGGGTAGGCTGCTCACAAGCACAAATGTACAGTCTAATGGACCATACCACCAGTGAAGATCGGTAAAAGGTAACCAAACTAAGCACCCTTTTCCATCAACAGAACTATAAACAAATAGTATGAAAACTCTACTGGAATTGTAATAGCAACAGGAGGTCAAAATGTGAAATACAATAAAAATATAGTGTCATTTTATCCATGTTGTTAGAAAGTCAGAATGACTACCTTAAGATGACCATAGATGGTTTGAATCATGCCTATTTCGGCAGGGCCTGGCTAAATTTCGAACCATGTATGGACAGGCTGATTGTACCCAAGTTGATTGATCGATCAACTTGGGTACAACCAGTCTGTCAGATTTTTCAAGCAATAATCACTGTGTTCTCCTGACTAGAACCCCCCCTCCTGGTGGAAAACACAAGCTCAGCAGGAGGGATTCCCCCATTAAGCCCTTGTACACACGATCAGAGATTCTGACGGAATGTGTCCTATCGGACCGTTTTGTCGGATAATCCGACTGTGTGTGGTCTACATCGGACTGTTTCCGTCGGAATATCCGTCGGACCCAATTTTCCAACTTGTTGGAAATATTTTCCGACAAACTGGTCCGATCGGACATACTCCGATCATGTGTAGAGAATTCCGATCGGACAAAGTGCCACGCATGCTCAGATCAAATTCCTACATCAAAGCTATTGGCTACTAGCCTGAACGTAGTCCCGTCGTAATGAAATAACGTCATCACGTTCTGAACGATCGGATTTTCCGACAACTTGGTCCAACCGTGTGTATGCAACAGTTTCGGACACAATCCGTCGGATTTGGTTGGCAGAATGTCCGACCGTGTGTACAGGGGCATACACTTGTTGTGTTTATGCGGCAATATAGCAATTTTCTTTGCTTCAATCTGTTGTTTTGCAGGGACGAAAAGCACATCTATGGCCGGATTTACAATCATGATATACTAATGCTCCAAAAAGTGTTAAAAAAGATTACAACAATCAAGTTAAAATCTTAGATTTGTTGTGCATATATAGCCAAATAGTTTTTTTTTTCTTAATTATGGATAACATTGATGCTATATATACACAAAAAAAAAGACATCTGTGTATCTTTGGCCTTTTATCTACATAATTCTTTGTAGGTACCACCTAGCTGCCACTTAAGGCTTGACTGCGCAGAGGGGGCCCAAAACTAAATAAAGAATCTGTTGAATTCTAGGTATTCATCACAGACTCTAATGCCGTGTACACACGACTGGACTTTTCGAGGGAGTAGGTCCGACGGTCTTTCCGACGGACTTTCAGCGGAGTTCTGACGGACTTTCCGAATGAACGGACTTGACCACACACAATCACACCAAAGTCCGACGGATTCTAACGTGATGACATATGACCAGACTAGAATAAGGAAGTTCATAGCCAGTAACCAATAGCTGCCCTAGCGTTGGTTTTTGTCCATCGGACCAGCATACACATGAATGGATTTCTCGGTCCGGTGGAGTTCCGGTGGGAAAATTTAAAACATGTTCTATTTCTAAGGTCCGCCGGATTTTTGGCAAGCAAAGGTCAGATGGAGTCCACACATGATCGAATTGTCCGACGGACTCGTTCCGTCGGACCTTTGCTGTCAAAAAGTCCAGTCGTGTGTGCGCAGCATAAGAGCTGCTTTACTTGTGCATTATAGACATCTTCTCTCCATCCCTGGTCTGATCCATATCAACTCCCAACATGCCTGGAGCGAATTCTTATGCAAGACCTTGCAAACTATGGTGGTTGCAGGTTAGGGCTCCATGGATCTAGCCGAGTGCCTGAGATCTGTTCTTCTACCCTGCCAGACAGGGCTGTGCTATGTGGCAGAGCTGTGTAAATTCTAGGGTTGTGTAGACAGAAATACAAATCCTTTGGAAGGTAAAAGATGTAGGTGGCCCCAAGCTACCTCCATTTGGCCGAACTCACCAGCTGGGGCCATTCAGCAGACTAGTCACCCTGGAACTGAACTATGAACCAATTCCTAGTCCTGGTGCTCATCACAGACCATCTTCACTCAATCTCCTGATCCACATCAAACTCCCAGCATGCCTCAGCCACAATCTTTCACGGGACCCTGCAATTTATCGTGATTGCAGTTTAGGACTTCATAGATCTAGCTGAGCACCTGTGGCCCATGAAACATGGGGGGGGTCCAAGCTACCAGGCACATGACACACTGAAGGGGAGTTATTCTTACACCACCAGGAGGTCGGCAACTTCCAAACTATGAAATACTTCTTTGGCACTGCGCATACTAACCATTGACTTAGTGATGCATTGCTGACTTCCTATACACATTCCTGGACTTCTCATAAGTATATAGTCAATTACGAGGCATAGCAGTAGCTTTTGCAAACTTTTGCTAAAAGAACTAAAGTGGTTCACAGGCATACGGTTGCATTGTGTCTTCCAATAATACCAGGGCCGTCTTTAAGGCAGGGCAAAAGGGGCAGCTGCCCTGGGCCCTGTCATTGTTGTGGGGCCCAAAGCAGCTGCCTCATACTTGCCAACAATCCCAATATCTCAGTGTGGAATGCTGGTACTAATGCTGCCCAGCTCTGCCCTATTGTTGTGTACAGATGACTCACCTGCAGACCCTGTGTTTACATGTAAATAAACTGCATTCATATGTAAATAGCTGCGGCCGGCTGTATTGATATGTAAATAAAGGTGGCGTTCATATGTAGATCATGCCCCCCTGCAGTGAGGAGATGATGTGCTGTAACCTCTAGCAACCAGTGAACAGTATTACTATAAAGTAATCTGTAACTTCTAGCAACTCAGTGAGCCGTAGTGTGTTGTAACCTCTAGCAACCAGTCAGTAAGCAGTAATGATATGCTGTAACCACTGGCAACGAATCTCAATTCCTGCCTGATCTGATACATTAAACTGATTTTAAGTCTAGCTGCTATTTATTGTATGTCTCAGAGCAGGTGGAGAGTGAAATTGCATGGGGGGGGGCCCCAAGAAAATGTTTGCCCAGGGTCCAATCAATATTAAAGACGGCCCTGAATAATACCATGCCAGGGGCACGATCGTCTAGCATATGTGGTGGTAAAAGTCCCAAATAGTGGTAGCTCTGAGTCTAAGTTACATGGTATAACATGGCTGTAATAAGTTCTAAGAGTCCCATTATACAGTTCAAGAGGGGGGTGCTTGTTGCTTAACTACTTCAGAAAAGTGTCCTGTATAGGTCTAAGCCTCACAGTTCTCTTAAACCAGAAGTGGACATGCTCCCACTCTATGCTATCTTCACAGTTGAAAGTTCTACACCTTGACCCAGACTCTGAACTGCTCCTTTTCTGGTTTACAACGCGTAGCCACCCTTTCATAAGCATAGGTGACTAGCTTTCCCCTAAGCTTGGTTGTGCTGCTGTTCCTGGCTGCTGCCAGTAGGTGTCACTGGCACCTTTGGCTATAAATAGGGGAACTGCAACGATTTTGGGTTAGGAATATTTATATTTCCCCCAGAAATAATCCACTAGGGTGTTTATTTCCAGTGGTGCATCTGGGGAGGTGCAGCGTGATGTGGCGGTAATTACACAGACTCTGGTTGTAGAGAACAGAACTTGTATTAATGCAAAATCCAGTCATTCACAACAGATCCGGTGGAAAGGCCAGGAACACTTACGTGATGTAACACCAACTTGTAGCAGAGCGTGTCTCTGATGTGCCAGCAACATCTGCCTTGAGGGGCGGAATGTGGCCCAAACGGGAAAGTCCCCAGGTAGGATGGTGTGTCCCAATTCTTTCGCTACTCTTCAGGAACCACTCCCTGCCACTGATCACTGTCCCTGTCATTAAGGTGACCTGTCCCTTCACTACCCACAAGTGAAGTGAGTGCCAAGCTTGCGAACCAGGGCCTTAAATAGGCTCTAGCTGACCCAAGATGGCTGTTAGAGTCACATGGGGCAGCTCTGGAAATCATAGAGGAGCCATATTCCTCTTGACTTCCTCTCCCCTGCAATGCCGCTGTGGTTGAGCGCCACCTGCAGTGAAGAAAGTTAGACTGCACCTGCCTACAGTGCATGCTGCGGTTGCCACAAAAGCAAAAGGTCCAGAATGCATGCCAATGAGGGGACATGACTACACACTAAAGGTAGACCCCTCTTACAGGCTTTGCCCCTCCTAGTCAGAGCAGGGCACTCATTTTGGTTGCACATTATAATAGGGAAGTAGTGCCATCATTTAAGGGTTCTTACCAGTGGGCGATGCTCCATTTTTTGTGGGGGGGGGTGACAAACAAACCGGCTGCCATCTGCTATCCCCCTGTGTTGGTCCATTAGTCAGTCATCACTAACCCCCCCCGTCACTCACCAGTCCATCCACCCACCAGCTCCGTACTTGCCCAATCGAAGTCTTCAACGGCTTCCCCAGCATCTCCTTCTCCTCTGCGGCATCCTCCTCTGTGGCCAATTTGGTCACTTCTCCTCTCGGCCAATCGGGTCTCAGCCAGTAATTCGCTATTGTCACACAACTGAGTGGGCTCAGGGCGCAGTGCTTTGTGCTCTGAGCCTACCCTTTCTTGCAGCCAATTAAAGCCTCAGACTCTGATCACATGCTTAAAAAAAAACAAAAAAACATTGAAATCCATGCGTCCGGCGCCCTGCATGTAGGTTAGGGGCCAGGCGCATGGATTAGGGGGGGGGCGTCGCCCCTAATGGAGCGGCCGCCACTGGTTCCTACAATGCATCCGGAAACCACTGGAGCATGGCGGCACCCTTAATCATAAAGTTTACCGGCCCGGTGTGCGTATAACGTGACCTATTCAACCCAACTTTAAATTTTAAGACCCGGGTGGAATTATCTTTCCCATTTATTGGCCTTTTAAATAAAATTTGCAGCTCTGCCAAAGCTTATCTCTCACAGATTTGCCATATTTTAGGATGGAAAACTCCGCAGTCATCAGAATGTCACTGATAACATTTTCGGCTCCTGACAGACCCATTTTAGTGCCGGTAATAAATTGTATCATCTAATCTTTCTCTCAAGAGTCAAATAAAGTTGAAACATGCATGTGACAAGTGGAAGATGATCGCTTAATGGCGCTACAATCCCGGCAGCCGTTGATTGCTCTTTTTTTTTTTTCCAACGCCGGTGAGGTTAAAACTATTACGTCGGGGCTCTGTAAATTAATGATAAATCCTCACTCTGTGCTTCTAATAACCTCCTAAAAGTGACATTTATTGGTGATTAATTGGTGAGATAACTTTTATTTTTGTTTATCTTTGCCCGCTCTGGTATGACAATTTAAAGAGCGACATTTCGCCCCCCCCCCATCCCCCCCCAGGCTGTCTGTTTAATATGTTGGTTTTATTACATATGTTATTGACTTACAACAGATGCTCAGTCAAACCGGTTGAGCTGTCAGTGCCCTTCATGCTGAGGTTTTCGTTGATATGCCAGCGCGTGGCATTAACCGGCCCATTGAAGGTGGTTCGTGGTTTTCCCCGATTAAAACTGATAAGGCGAATTATCTCGTCTTCCGATTTCTTTTATATGCTGAAATGTTCCAGAAAAGAGTTCACCTTAACCACTTGCCCTTTCCGGACCAGGCCATTTTTTTGCGATACGGCACTGCGTTACTTTAACTGACAATTGCGCGGTCGTGCGGCGCTGTACCCACATAAAATGTAAGTCCTTTTTTTTCCCCCCCACAAATAGAGCTTTCTTTTGTCGGCATTTGATCACCTCTGCGGTTTTCATTTTTTGCACGGAAAATAAGAAAAGTAACAGCGCTCTCTGCAGGGACAACTCAATTCATACACCAGGTCCGCTCACAGGTGCCAAGGCTCAATGTGTCCCAACACACTCCAATGCAACAGTAGTAAGAAGAGCCGGCAACACTGTAATCCTTGAAGTGTCGTCTATTGATACATCAGAGTGACAGTAAAACGATAAAACTGACGCGTTTCGGCAATAGCCTTAGTCGCAGCTGGTACGACTAAGGCTATTGCTGAAACGCGTCAGTTTTATCGTTTTACTGTCACTCTGATGTTGTCAGGAACCATGAAACAGACAGAGACAGAAGTACGATCAAATCACACTTGTTTATTAATAAAAATAAAAAGGTAAAAATAGGAAAAAGCGTAGTCAAGCATAGCCAGAGTCCAGTAGCCAGATCGGGTAGTCAGCCAGTCCAAAGTTCATTAACCAGATCAGGTAATCAGCCAGGCCAGAAGTCAGGGATCCAGGAAGAGCAACTGCAAGCAGGATGGAAGCTAGGAGGGATGTTAGCAAGCCAGTCTTGAAACAACAGAAGGAGATGGTTCCTAGTGATGTGACCAACGCGAAGGCAATGGAGAAATGAGCTGGAAGGCTTTAAATAGGCAGGCCATACGAGTTTTATCGGGAACAGCTGGTAATTGTGGAAAGAGAAGAGAGCTGGCAATTAGCCGACAGCTGAGCGGCCAGCCCAGAGGAGGAAGGGCTAAGCCAGCCCTGACAGATGTACCATTAAACGACACTTCAAGGATTACAGTGTTGCCGGCTCTTCTTACTACTGTTTTTATTTTTTGCGCTTCAAACAAAAAAAGACCGACAATTTTGAAAGAAAATATATGTTTTTTACTTTCTGCTATAAAACATATCCAATAAATATATATATTTTTTTTAAATCAAATTTCTTCATCAGTTTAGGCCAATATGTATTCTGCTAGATGTTTTTTTTTTTTAATTCCCAATAAGCGTATATTGATTGGTTATAGCGTCTACAAGCATATTTTTTTTTTTTTACTAGTAATGGCGGTGATCAGCAACTTATAGCAGGACTGCGATATTGCAGCGGACAAATCGGGCACCCAACTGACACTTTTTGGGGACCAGCGACACTAATATGGTGATCAGTGCTAAAAATATGCGCTGTCACTGTACTAATGACACTGGCAAGGAAGGGGTTAACATCAGGGGCAAACAAAGGGTTAACTGTGTTCCTAGCCAGTGCTTGTGTACTGTGTGTGGGGGGGGGGGTGCTTAGGGAAGGCATAGTCCCGTGTCTCTGCTTTGCAGGAACACAGGATCAATGTCTTCCCTACTGACAGAACGGAGATCTGCCTTGTTTACATAAAAGGGCCCTATCCATGCTGTATGATATGGATCTTGGCCATGTCCACCTACCCGTGCCCTTCCTTGACAATAACTTGCCTATTAGCCAGAATTTAGCATCAAGGTTCTCCCCACCATCTTCATAAGCTTTAATGGGATGTGCGGCTAAGTTTGAATTTCTTAAAGATGAACTTTACTTTTGTTGAGAAAAAAAAAAAAACCTCTATCTCTCTATCTATCTATCTATCTATCTATCTATCTATCTATCTATCTATCTATCTATCTATCTATCTATCTATCTATCTATCTTAATTATCTATCTTTCTAATGAATCATCTATCTATCTATCTGTCTGTCTTTCTGATTAGTTATAGATCTACTAATTATCTAGATTTCTATCTTGCTAATTATCTATCTATCTGTCTATCTACATTATCTATCTATCTATCTATCTATCTATCTATCTATCTATCTATCTATCTATCTATCTATCTATCTATCTATCTAATTATATATTCTACTGTCTTATGATAATTATCTACCTAACTTTCTAATTATCTATATAGCTATCTATCTTAATTATCTATCTTTCTAATGAATCATCTATCTATCTGACTGTCTTTCTGATTAATTATCTATCTATCTATCTATCTATCTATCTATCTATCTATCTATCTATCTATCTATCTATCTATCTATCTATCTACAGTGGTGTGAAAAAGTGTTTGCCCCCTTCCTCATTTCCTGTTCCTTTGCATGTTTGTCACACTTAAGTGTTTCGGAACATTTTTTGTAAATGAAGGTGTTTATTATTAAAGGTGAAAAAAAATCCAAACCATCATGGCCCTGTGTGAAAAAGTGATCGCCCCCCTTGTTAAAACATACTATAACTGTGGTTGTCCACACCTGAGTTCAATTTCTCTAGCCACACCCAGGCCTGATTATTGCCACACCTGTTCACAATCAAGGCATCACTTAAATAGGAGCTGCTTGACACAGTAAGGTCCACCAGAAGATCCTTAAAAGCTACACATCATGCCGAGACCCAAAGAAATTCAGGAACAATTGAGAAAGAAAGTAATTGAGATCTATCAGTCTGGAAAGGGTTATAAAGCCATTTACAAAGCTTTGGGAATCCAGCGAACCACAGTGAGAGCCATTATCCACAAATGGCGAAGACATGGAACAGTGGTGAACCTTCCCAGGAGTGGCCGGCCGCCCAAAATTACCCCAAGAGCGCAGCGACGACTCATCCAAGAGGTCACAAAAGACCCCACAACAACGTCCAAGGAACTGCAGGCCTCACTTGCCTCAGTTAAGGTCAGCGTTCATGCCTCCACCATCAGGAAAAGACTGGGCAAAAATGGCCTGCATGGCAGAGTTCCAAGGAGAAAACCACTGCTGAGCAAAAAGAACATCAAAGCTCGTCTCAATTTCTCCACAACACATCTTGATGATCCCCAAGACTTTTGGGACAACATTCTGTGGAGCGATGAGACAAAAGTGGAACTCTTTGGAAGGTGTGTGTCCAAGTATATCTGGCGTAGAAGGAACACTGCATTTCATAAAAAGAACATTATACCAACAGTAAAATATGGTGGTGGTAGTGTGATGGTCTGGGGCTGTTTTGCTGCTTCAGGACCTGAAAGACTTGCCGTGATAAAAGGAACTATGAATTCTGCTGTCTACCAAGAGATCCTGAAGGAGAATGTCCGACCATCTGTTCGTGTACTCAAGCTGAAACCAACTTGGGTTCTGCAGCAGGACAATGATCCTAAACACACCAGCAAGTCCACCACCGAATGGCTGAAGAAAAACAAAATGAAGACTTTGGAGTGGCCTAGCCAAAGTCCTGACCTGAATCCTATTGAGATGTTGTGGTATGACCTTAAAAAGGCCGTTCATGCTCGAAAACCCTCTAATGTAACTGAATTAGGACAATTCTGCAAAGATGAGTGGGCCAAAATTCCTCCAGGACGCTGTAAAAGCCTCATTGCACGTTATCGCAAACGCTTGGTTGCAGTTGTTGCTGCTAAGGGTGGCCCAACCAGTTATTAGGTTTAGGGGGCAATCACTTTTTCACACAGGGCCATGATGGTTTGGATTTTTTTTCACCTTTAATAATAAACACCTTCATTTACAAATTGCATTTTGTGTTTACTTGTGTTGTCCTTGACTATTGTTTAAATTGGTTTGATGTTCCGAAACACTTAAGTGTGACAAACATGCAAAGGAACAGGAAATGAGGAAGGGGGCAAACACTTTTTCACACCACTGTATGTATCCAACTCTCTTTCTAACTAATTAGCTATCTCTCTTTCTAATTAATCATCTATCTATCCGGACTGTCTTTCTGATTAATTATCTATCTAGCTATCTATCTATCTATCTATCTATCTATCTATCTATCTATCTATCTATCTATCTATCTATCTATCTGACTGTCTTTCTGATAATTTATCTATCTTCTAATTATCTATACTCCTATCTTACTAGTTATCTATCTATCTTTCTATCTAGATTATCTATCTATCTTTCTAATACATCATCTATCTATCTGACTGTCTTTGTAATTATCTGTCTGTCTGTCTATCTATCTATCTATCTATCTATCTATCTATCTATCTATCTATCTATCTATCTATCTATCTATCTATCTATCTATCTATCTATCTCTGTATCCAACTCTCTTTCTAACTAATTAGCTATCTCTCTTTCTAATTAATCATCTATCTATCCGGACTGTCTTTCTGATTAATTGTCTATCTATCTATCTATATATCTATCCATCTATCTATCTATCTATCTATCCATCTATCTATCTATATATCTATCCATCTATCTATCTATCTATCTATCTATCTATCTATCTATCTATCTATCTATCTATCTATCTATCTATCTATCTATCACTATTTGTAAAACAAAGTATTTGAGTTTTACATTCTATGGATGGATCTCGTCAGAAATAATATATTTTGTCTTTGAAGTATGAGGCTCAGATCCCGGCTAATATGCGGTTGCAGGAAAAAGAATAGTAGAAAAAAAGAAGAAGATTTATATTCCTTTCATTTCCTGGACATGCAACATTCAGGATTTGTTCACAAGATATTTTCTGTGACCTCGCTCTGCCCCTCAGTTCTGTGATATCATCAATTTATTATCAAAATTTTCTACT
This sequence comes from Lithobates pipiens, assembly GCF_037356315.1. Lineage (NCBI taxonomy): Eukaryota > Metazoa > Chordata > Amphibia > Anura > Ranidae > Lithobates > Lithobates pipiens. Next base: position 8,789,430 of record NW_027507686.1, on the reverse strand, counting down.
TCAAGATCCTTGTCTCGAAAAAAAAACACGAAGTTCCATTTGCAGCAATTTGCCGAGCTGCGTCTTTGTTACCTGAGATGAACTCCGCTGTGCCGCTACATGAAGACGTGACGGGAGAGGTGAGGAAGGGACCGGCGCCCGGGTTCTTCTCAGTCACTTGTAGTTTAAAGAGCTAAAGAGTAAAGGTCAATCCCTCAACTTCAACACAAACATACCAATACCGAGGATCTCTGGTGTAATAAGAAGTCGTGCAAGAAACAAGTCAACACCTGTTTATTTTTGCTACATTTAAAGGCTGCAGACTAATAAGATAAGTATAACAAACACACAAAAAAAATTGAGCTTGTCTATAGTACAGAAACACAGCTGAGTTCCAGGCAAATAATTAAATATATGGGAGATAATTTACCTGCCAATGTATTTGTATTTCTGTCCATCCAGTCCTGAGATTTGCACAGCTGTGCCATACGGCGCAGTCCCATCTGACAGGGGAGGAGACCTGATTTTCTCTGCTGCATTTAAGCTTACAGGTTTTGTCCCTCCCCCACCTTGTAAATAAGTTATTGATAGAGAGAAAACAGACTGATGAGTTCATCCCTCTTCCCCTTCGAGTCTGGTATGGATTTTAAGGAGAACCCCACACCAAAATTTAGGGCTCCACCTAAAATCCATACCAGCCACTTATCCGAGCATGCAGCCTGCCAGGCCAGGAAACGGGGGAGTCTGCTCTGCCCCCCCCCCCCCCCCCACCCTAAAGCACCTTGTCTTCATGGAAACAAGGGCCTCCTACCAAAAACCTTGGGTGGTGGTTGTGGGGGTCTTTGGATCCTACCCCCCCCCCATGTGAATGAGTATCACCACTACTACTCATTCACCAAAAAAAATGTCAATAAGAAATGATTTTCTCTGCTGCATTTAAGCTTACAGGTTTTGTCCCTCCCCCACCTTGTAAATAAGTTATTGATAGAGGATTAACATACTGATGAGTTCATCCCTCTTCCCCTTCGAGTCTGGTATGGATTTTAAGGTGAACCCCACGCCAAAATTTAGGGCTCCACCTAAAATCCATACCAGACACTTATCCGAGCATGCAGCCTGCCAGGCCAGGAAAGGGGGGAGTCTGCTCTGCCCCCCCCCCCACCCTAAAGCACCTTGTCTTCATGCTTATGGAAACAAGGGCCTCCTACCAAAAACCTTGGGTGGTGGTTGTGGGGGTCTTTGGATCCCACCCCCCCCATGTGATTGAGTATCACCACTACTACTCATTCACCAAAAAAAATGTCAATAAGAAAAAAAAAAACACAAACCCAGTTTTTGACAATTCCTTTATTAAAAAAAAAAAATTATAAAAAAAAAATAAAAAATGTCCCCCGATGTGGATCCATCATCAATCAGAACGCACGCCGCACCACCGGACCCGAAAAAATAATAATGCTGCACCCACTAAGAAGGCTGACCGCCAAATGTCTGCTCCAGCAGATGACAGTTCTTATATAGGCAAGGGGCGGTGCCACCTGGTGACATCATCGTGTGGCTCCATCCCCTTGTGATGTCACCGACGCAGAATGCACCGAATCCTGTGTCCCAGCATCACTAGCAGGTCTCCCATGATCAATAAGACCAGAGCAGTACTGCAGTGTCTAGAATAAATACTGAAGCCCTAAGTGGGCAGCTTTGCATATCAAGGCTTCCTTTCTTTTGCTTTTGGTTAAACACTTCAGCCCCAGAAGGATTTACCCCCCTCTTCCTGACCAGGCCATTTTTTGCGATACGGCACTGCATACTTTTAACTGACAATTGTGCGGTCGTGCGACGTTGCACCCAAATAAAATTGATATCCTTTTTTCCCACAAATAGAGCTTCCTTTGGTGGTATTTGATCGCCTCTGCATTTTTTTTTTATTTTTTTTTTGACTAAAAGCGACAATTTTGTAAACTAAACAATATTTTTTACTTTTTGCTATAATAAATATCCAGTTTAGGCCGATATATATATTCTTCTACATATTTTTGGGTAAAAAAAAAAAAAAAATCGCAATAAACATATACGGTATTGGCTTGCGCAAACGTAGGAAATAGATTTATAGGATTTTGGCATTTTATTATTATTATTATTTTTTTTTTACTAGTAATGGCGGCGATCAGCAATTTTTAGTGGGACTGCGTCATTGCGGCGTACAGATCGGACACTTTTAACACTTTTTTAGGACCAGTGACATTTATACAGCGATCAGAGCTAAAAATAGCCGCTCACTACTGTATAAATGTCACCGGCAGAGAAGGGGTTAACACTAGGATCAAGGGGTTAAATGTGTTCCCTCATGTATGTTCTAACTGTGGGGGGGGTGGGACTGCCTGGAGGAGGAGGCCAATCGCTGTTCCTAATCTTTAGGAACAGCAGATCTGTCTCTCCTCCCCTGACAGAGCGGAGATCTGTCTGTTTACATTGACAACTCTCCGTTCTGTGAAAAAACTTTGGACAGCCGCACTCCAAAAAAGATCTATTTTCTTGTGCCTTTTATTGTAGAATAAAAATGACATAACACGATCCACAGCAAAAGTGATACAGAACAAAATCCTGACGCATTTCACACTGAAATCAGTGCTTACTCATAGCTTCATGAATAAGCACTGATTTCAGTGTGAAACGCGGCAGAGTTTTGGTTCTGTATCACTTTTGCTGTGGATCGTGTTATGTCATTTTTATTCTACAATAAAAGGCACAAGAAAATAGATCTTTTTTTGGAGTGCGGCTGTCCAAAGTTTTTTTTCAATTTCTCTCACCTTGTGCATGCATTAGCCAGCACCTGGGGCTCTCCGCCTGGAAGAGAAGCGATTATCTTGGTGGATCGACCTGCAGCGGTGGTTTCTCTTTCTCCGTTCTGTCTCTGTCATCGCGACCGACGGCCACGCACATCGGCTCCCGTGCCCCCCTCCCAACCCCCCCCCTCAGAATTCTTAAAGCGGCCGATGTACCATGACGGCGATTCGCCCAGGGGAGCCAACCTGCCAGGGACGTAACTATAGGGGGTGCAGCAGTCATGACCGCAACTGGGCCCTGTGCTGCAGGGGGCCCATGCAGCCCCCTCTACATATGGCCGGCAGCAGCATAGGCAGCTAGGGGTACCAGTGCACCATGCACACGGGTGGCTGGAGGTGGAGGGTGACTAGCAGAGCTCCATGCTTGACTATCGCACTGGCTGCTCTTTAGTTGTGCATTCCCCGCATGACCTGTGTCCTCGGCCGGCTCCTCAGAGTACCCCTCTCCTGCTCCATGCATTGCCGCTCAGTCCGATGTCTGTTCTCCCCAGCCAGAGTCCTGCCCCCCCCCCGAGTCCGGCCCACACTGCACTGCATACTTCTCCTGGGTAAACAAACTTTAAGCACACAGATGCAGTGCAGCCCTATGAGAGCCCCCCGGAGGACACTGCAGGCTTGTCTGCCAGCCCCCCTCCTCCCCCGTCATACACAGATGATGAAAGGTCTTTCTGGGAGATATGCTGATCGCCCGTCCAGCACACTGGATGGAGCCCAGGCCAACATGGATGAGTGCGCGGCCTACAGCTTGGTCATGGTGAGTGAGAGGACCCCATCCCCCACACACCATTACATACCCCTTCCATCTCCCCCTGGGGTCAGGGACCCCTTCTCACGTGGGGACAGGGACCCCCACCTCCCCTGGGGACAGGGACCCCTTCTCACTTGGGTGCAGTAACTTCATCTGCCCTGGAGAAAAGGACCTCATCTCTTCTGGGGACGGGGACCCCATCCTGCCTAGGGACAGTCCCCCAATGGGGCACCTAAAAAAAAAAAAAAATAAAAAAAAAACTACTGATACCAGTGGTGGAACTACAGGGCTCACAAAGGTCATATCTGTGACCACGCCCTGGAGTTGCACCGCCGGACTCGGAGGGAAGGGCCTTGGCTGGGGTTCAGGGGGGGCCCTTCATGGTTTCTTGCATCGGGGCCCTGAAGGTGCAACCTGCCGCAGTATAACTGCGGCGGCTGGTCCTTAAGTGGTTAATGATCTTCCTAAGGCATCATGGTGATGGTCACAGCCTGCAGAGAATTCCAAGCTCCTATGTCCCAGCATCATCAGCAGGCGCCTTCCAGGACCACCAGTTTGCTAACAAAAATGAGTCAAATGGACTTGTGACTACTGTAGTGTCTTGGTAAAATAATGAAACCCTGAGCGAGTTCACTGTGTTCAATGTTTGCATCTCAAAGCTTTTTTTATTAAATTTTTTTTTTTTTTTACATTTTGACTGACGCCTCCCTTTAAAGAGGAAGTAAACCCTGATGAGTTTACTTCCTCTTTCATTCCCTGCAAAGGCAAAGCATAATGGACTACTATGCATCGCATCGCATCGTATAGTAGTCCATTATGTGTCACTTACCTGACACAGGAGCCAGCGAAGTCGCCGCTGTCCCCTGTAGTCCGCCGCATCCATCTTCTAGGTGGGGTCTCGCAGCTCCGCCGCTGTCATTCGGCGAAGCCGACACGCGCGGCAGCTCCGTCGTTGAGAATGCCGCGCTCAGTGCGCATGCGAGCTGCTGTCTACGGCGCATGCGCCGTAGACAGCGGTGCCTGTTTTCGGGCAAATATCTCCTAAACCATATAGGTTTAGGAGATATTGCTTGGACCTACAGGTAAGCCTTAATCTAGGCTTACCTGTAGGTCAAAGTGGTTTGTAAGGGTTTACAACCACTTTAAAGATCTCTCTAATTACTCTTCGGAAAAAACTTTAAAATAAGCATTGAAAATGAGCGCTCACCGAAACCCTCAATAGTTTTGTCTTCAACTCTGCAAAGTTGAACTTGAGCTTTTGAGGAAAAAAAAAGAAAAAGAAGGAACAATAAACTCTGTCTTGTAAAGAGCTTCGTTTCCATTATTAAAGTAAATTCTGATTAAGTAAGAAGAGGTGGCGTTGACAGGTTTGATAAATACCGGTAGACGAAAGCCGAAATAGGTCTGGGAGAAAAGTACAAGAAAAAAAAATAAAATAAAATAAAAAAAACCTCAGCCATAAAAAAGAGCAATGTTCTGTGCGATAAGATCAGAGGAACTTAACTACCTCTAAGGCAGCTTAATAAGGTAATTAATAATGGGCACCGTTTAGATTAAATCATTATTAGAAAATAAAGTTGAATGATACTATAATTCTGCATGGGAGAGCTTCGGTGTAGGAAATCAGGCGAGCCGCGTCTCTTCGGCGTACAGATTACATTTGATAAAAGAGGAGCTGTAATTAAAGAAGTGCTCCAGGAATTATCTCTAAAAAAAAAAAAAAAAAAAAAAAAAAAAAAGGACAACCAGAAGTAAGTATAAAATATCAAACCTGATCAATAGCAAAATTGTCTACCACCCCCTCTGATTATTAACCCCTTCACGCCGACGTAACACAAAATATACGGCCTTCTGCTTCAAAAGGCTGTACCGAGGTGATGCCTGCAGCTGCAGGCATCAGCCAGGTACCGTTTTTCAGAGCCGGCGGTTGGCTTTCTTGTAATAACAACTCGGCTGTTATTGCAAAAAGTGGGAGGGGATGTCCCCCCCCCCTCCCTTCCATGGCTCGTCTGGGCTCTCCTGTCCGCCTGGTAGGCCCGAGGACCATCTGGCATGACCGCCAGGCTGGCCGGAGACCCGAACAAAGTAATGACATCCCCTACGGTTTACTGGAGCCTTAAAGAAGAAGTAAACTCTCCCACTCTGATGCTTCTTTTCATTTAGTCCATTATAATAAGTAATTATCAGACTATAGCCACTGTAATCCAGCCCAAATCGCATATTACTTACTGTTTAAAGAAACTTTAACAAACTTGTTTCCAGGGGTTAGGCAGCGCCATCTTAAGTATTGTTTTCTGAGTCCACAGTGGAGTGTATTTCCGCCCTTACATTGAGCACTTCCTGTACTGTTAACCAAGCCTCCTTCTCAATCCAACGTTTCTATGGCAACCATGCTTCCCTGCTCATAGCTGACTATTTCATAGTATTTACTTGTGCCGATTGTCTAATGTTTGCCTTTGTCAGTCTTATCAGCTTCAGCTGATAAGACTGCAGTAATGGCCAGGTTTACACTGCATGTGATGTCACATGGTCACATGGGGTGTAGGAGGAAGCTCTGAATGATTCTGCAGCCTCCTGGGATATCAGTGGTGTGCCGTAAGAAGTCCTGATAACAGATAGACAAGCACATAGAGAGTGTGCCGTAAATCAGGGGAGATCTGGGCATGCTCAGTGATGTTATTCTAAAGAACAAAAAGGATTACAACAATACTAAGCAAGTAAGGAGATATCTACAAGCAGTGTTCATTACATGGGACAAAGTTGTGGGGGAGGGTTTACAACCACTTTAAAGGCACCAGATTTTTAAAAAATGTCAGATGTCTAAACATACCCTGGCGACTTTCCTCATTGGACGGAGTGCGTGGGGGGAGCCTGGGATCTGATGTCACGATGCTACACGCGCTAACCGTGGCCATCTTGTGGGTTGGAAACATCTGCTTGTTTTATACTTTATGACATGCTCGTTTTTATTGTTTTAGATGTGAGAACTCTGGAATTCTTTATACTGCACCATGAGAAGTCACTTTCTCTTATTTCAATGCATGAATCTGTGGATTCACCACCTGAGAGGGCTATACAAGATCCAATTGCTTGTTGTCTTAGTGGAGACGTGACCAGCCTGTGGATATACACTATGCCTGTTTGACCACCTATAACCTAGTGGTCCACTATTTGGGGTAAGAGGCCCGGCGTATTGATGTTCGGTGGAGGATATCATTATTCACTCTAGTCTGTCTGATTTACACCTTGAGTGACTCCAGAAAAGAAACGTGGACTTTTGTGCCAGCGTTTGTGGACATTTATAAATGTACATATTTATTTTCAGCTCTGCATATACCCATTTCTTCTCGGTTGTTATTGTTGGCAACAATTCTATGCTAGCTGCTCCTTAAAACCCAAGCGCAGTGCATACGCGAAGCAGCGATAATGTCACTCCCGCGCATGCGCACGGGAGCCGACACGCACGGCATTGCGCGGCATCTTCGCCATTGACGATGCCACACTCAGTGCGCCTGTGCACCGCTGTCTACGGCGCATGAGCCGTAGACAGCGGTGCCTGTCTTCGGGCAAATATCTCCTAAACCGTATAGGTTTAGGAGATATTTCTTGGAGCTACAGGTAAGCCTTAATCTAGGCTTACCTGTAGGTCAAAGTGGTTTGTAAGGGTTTACAACCACTTTAACCCACTCTCCCCCAGTTCCTGTTAAGAGACAATAAATCTCTTCTGTTTGCATCCAAAAAGTGACTGGCGCCCAATCATTCCATCTAGCATTACACCCACTATGCCTCGTAACCCACTCTACAAGGAAGAATGTCATCTCTCCTTGATTTTGGAGGTCACTATTAGCCCTTGTACACACGGTCGGAGAATCCGTCGGAATGTGTCCTATCGGACCGTGTTGTCGGATAATCCGACTGTGTGTCGTCTGCATCGGACTGATTCCGTCAGAATATCTGTCGGGGCAATTTTCCAACATGTTGGAAATATTTCCAGACCAACTGGGCCGATCGGACATACTCCGATCATGTGTAGAGAATTTTGATCGGACCAAGTGCCACGCATGCTCAGATCAAATTCCTACATCAAAACTATTGGCTACTAGCCTGAATGTAGTCCCATCGTAACGAAATTACGTCATCACGTTCTGAAAGATCGGATTTTTTCGCCAACTTTGTCCGACCGTGTGTATGCAACAGTTTCGGACAAGATCCGACGGGCAAAATCCGACGGGCAAAATCCGACGGATTTGGTTGTGGAAATCTCCGACCGTGTGTACAGGGGCTAAGGCCTTTGGAGGTCACTATTAGGCCTTTGGAGGTCAGGGCCAGCACTACACTCTTCTTCTTCTTCTTCTTACTTTTTCTTTCTTCTTTCTTTTTTCTTCTCCTATTAGTATTATTATTACTATCATTATAGACTGCAGATTATTGCACTATTCCAAAAAAAACATTGAAATTGAGTTCGATTCTACATCTACTTCAAGTTCTCCCAAATACGCATTACAAAAGGACAGAGAGCGCACTTGTTATGCAGAACTGGCTTTATCTAGAGAAAGGACAATTATCTCCGGGTCACAAACAAAGTCCTCCATTCACTTTCACAATCCCTCCTTCCATAATTCATGGCCTTTTCTTTTCTTTTCATCCATCCAAACAATTCCTGGGGCTCCGGCGGTGTGGTGGGTCCGCGACCTAAACCCCTGGTAAAATAAGGCAAACAGCAAGGATCTTATTAACTAGTATTACCTTTGAAAACATCAGTGAGAATGCGATGTGGATTATTCAACGCGCCGCAGCGGGGAGCCGAGAGTGCAGTCAGGAGTCGGAGTTTTGTCTTGTGGTTAAGGACAGGCAGGATTTAAAAGGAAATTAATTCTATGGAAACTGTGTCAGTTGATTTCCTGACAGAAAGACGCAGTGGGAGAGGTGGATGGAAAAAAAAAAAAAGTGAAACAAAATATCATTTAGCTATTAGAGTTTATAAGGATTTACTCCCTTTTTATGCAGGAGTGCAGACAATAGATGTATTAATAATTCTCTATAGGAAGGGAGAAATTTGCAATGGAACATGAGGACGCTGAACTTCGGTGCTGGAGAGGCGCCATCATAGCCATAGAAGAGACAAGAGGCGGAAATGTCACGCTGCTTGGTATAAAATGCTGCAGCTTCGGTAACCATTGCGGATAAACAGATTTAACTTTACATTTTTAGATCTAATGGGGTTTAAGGCGATATTTGGGGACAAGTATTAAAGCGGAGGTCCACCCTAAAGTGGACCTTCCGCTCATTGGAACCCTCCCCCCCTCTGGCGCCACAATTGGCACCTTTCAGGGGGGAGGGGGGTGCAGGTACCTGTACAGTACAGGTATCTGCACCCACTTCTGGCGTAGATTCTGCAGAAGGTATGCCCCTTTCCGCAGAATCTACGCCCCTTTCCGAAGGTCCCTCCGCTGCCCGCTGGGAAACACACGGATCCCAGAGACAGCGGGGACCATCCTTATTGAGCAGCGCGACTCGCGCATGCGCAGTGGGGAACCGGGAAATGAAGCCGAAAGGCTCCACTTCCTGATTCCCATACCCAAGATGGCGGCGGCAGCACCCGAGAGACGATCGAGAGATCGGCTTCGGGTGCCGACATCGCGGGCGCGCTGGGCGGGTAAGTGTCACTATTTTAAAAGTCAGCAGCTGCAGTATTTGTAGCTGCTGGCTTTAAAAAAAAAAAAAAAGGCGGACTCCCGGCGGACTCCCGCTTTAACTTCTAAAGAAATCTTGATAGTAATTGGGGAAAAGGTCTGGAATGAGCTGATGGCTTTAGGTTCAGTAGCTCTACACACAGAAGGGCCCCACCAGGGACAGGAGTTACCCAACTTGAGAAGTCAAAATGTAGTTGAACCAGAAGGAGCACCAAATGGTCACATATCTGGTCGAGGCCGAGTTGACGAGAGGGCTGCCCAGGGCCATCTTTAATATTGATTGGACCCTGGGCAAAACTTTTCTTGGGGCCCCCCCCCATGCAGTTTCACTCTCCACCTGCTCTGAGACATACAATAAATAGCAGCTAGACTCAAAATCAGTTTACTGAATCAGATCAGGCAGCTATTGTGATTGGTTGCCAGAGGTTACAGTGTATCATTACCGCTCACTGACTGGTTGCTAGAAGTTACAGCACACATTACAGCTCACTGATTAGTCGCTAGAGGCTACAGCACATGATTTCTGCTTGTTGATTGGTTGCTAGAGATTACTGTGGATATGACCTCAGGGGAGCATAATATACATATCATGCCCCCCCTGAGGGGGGGCATGATACCCACTATTTACATATGAATGCCGCTGCTATTTACATATGAATACAGGTAATTTACATGTAAACACAGGGTCTGCAGATGAGTCATCTGTATACAACAATAGGGCAGAGCTGGGCAGCATTAGTAGCAGCACTTCACACTGAGATATTGGGACACAGCACAGGACTAAAACTTCAAGGGACGAGGCAATTAAAACAAGGATAGTTGGCAAGTATGAGGCAACTGCTTTGGGCCCCACAACAATGACAGGGCCCAGGGCAGCTGCCCCTTTTGCCCTGCCTTAAAAACGGCCCTGGGGCTGCCCTCACACCTCTTGTCCTGTTTCTCCTGGAGATGGTGACAGGGTATACCAGGGCACAGAGTGGCATGGGCTGTGAACAGGGCTTATGCCAAAGCGTGCCAAAGCATCTGCTTGTCCATTTTAAATGTGTTATGATACAATAAAGACCACAGATGTTATATCCAGCAGTGCTGGCTCTTACTTTGGATTTTCTTAGAGTGCCATGGGTGCATGTAGAAAATCTGGTAAATGATGTAGTGCTGAGCAAGCAAGCTAGCCGCAGGCAGATGCAGGATCTCAGATGTGTAATCAGACAGGCAGAGGTTGGCAACAACGGGGCAACAGGAGTACTGAGTCAGGAACCAGAAGCGGAGTCAGAGCTAGGCCAAGGTCAGTATCAAGTGAGTATAGTGCCACGTACACGCGACCGGACTTTCCGTCAGACTAGGTCCGTCGGTCTTCCCGATGGACTTTCGGCGGATTTCCGACGGACTTCCGAATGAATGGACTTGCTCACACTAAGTCCGTTCGAAAGTCCGTTAGTTTTGAAAGTGATGACGTAAAAAAGGAAGTTCAACAGCCAGTAGCCAATAGCTTCTCTTGAGTCGTATTTGGTCCGTCAGACCAGCATACAGACAAATGGTTTTCTCGATAGGAGTCCTTTGAACAGATTTGAAACATGTTCTATTTCTAGGTCTGTCAGATTTTTTTAAATGAAAAATGATCGGATTAGCCCACACACGATCGGAATATCCAACGGACTGATTCCGTTGGACCTAGTCTACCGGAAAGTCCGGTCGTGTGTACGCGGCATAGGAGGTACCGGGACAGTAGGTACAAAGTAAGATTGGATCACAAGCCAGCAACAGAGGTTCAGGAACAACCAGGGTCAACAAGCCAGGTCAGGATACGGGTGAACACAAGATCAGGTCACAAGCAGTAGATACTGACAACCACTTAGCAATGATCCTGAGTTCTGTAAGGCTTTAAAAAAGGCTATTGGGTGCCAAAGTCCATAATGCACGCTCAAAGGTGCTTGTGTAGAAGTATGCAGGGTCCTAATTCTGTTCACAGTTGTATGGACCGTTCCGAATGCATATCCTTTGAGCACAGCAGTGGCGTAACTAGAACCTTCAGGGCCCCGATGCAAGAAACCATGAAGGACCCACATGAACCCCAGCCAGGGCCCTTCCCTCCGAGTCCGGTGGTGGAACTCCAGGGCGTGGTCACAGGTATGACCTTTGTGAGCCCTGTAGTTCCACCACTGGCATCAGTCGTTTTTTTTTTTTTTTATTTTTTTTAGGTGCCCCATTGGGGGACTGTCCCTAGGCAGGATGGGGTCCCCGTCCCCAGAAGAGATGAGGTCCTTTTCTCTAGGGAAGATGAAGTTACTGCCCCAGGTGAGAAGGGGTCCCTGTCCCCAGGGGAGATGGGGGTCCCTGTCCCCACGTAAGAAGGGGCCCCTGTCCCCAGGGGGAGATGGAGGGGGTATGTAATGGTGTGTGGGGGATGGGGTCCTCTCACTCACCATGACCAAGCTCCAGGCCATGCACTCATCCATGTTGGCCTGGGCTCCATCCAGTGTGCTGGACGGGCGATCAGCATATCTCCCAGAAAGACCTTTCATCATCTGTGTATGACGGGGGAGGAGGGGGGCTGGCAGACAAGCCTGCAGTGTCCTCCGGGGGGCTCTCATAGGACTGAACTGCATCTGGGCGCTTAAAGTTTGTTTATCCGGGAGAAGTATGCAGTGCAGTGTGGGCCGGACTCGGGGGGGGGGGGCGGGACTCTGGCTGGGGAGAGCAGACATCGGACTGAGCGGCAATGCATGGAGCAGGAGAGGGGTACTCTGAGGAGCCGGCCGAGGACACAGGTCATGCAGGGAATGCACCACTAAAGAGCAGCCAGTGCGATAATCGAGCATGGAGCTCTGCTATTCACCCTCCAGCCACCCGTGTGCATGGTGCACTGGTACCCCTAGCTGCCTATGCTGCTGCTGGCCATATGTAGAGGGGGCTGCATGGGCCCCCTGCAGCACAGGGCCCAGTTGCGATCGCGACTGCTGCACCCCCTATAGTTACGCCCCTGGAGCACAGGCTTTCTTTTAAACACAAGCATTCCTTTGAACATGAGCTTGAGACAAGCGCACACTGTAGAGGGATAAGCTCTGTTCATATTTCATGTCTGAGGTTTACAACCACTTTAATGCATCTATGTGCACAGATGCATACATTAATGAATAGGTCTGCGTGGCAGTGCACATGCTACCAAGGAGAATGGAGATTCACCCACATCTAGCCCACCACGACCTACACTGAAAATGAAAAACAAATACCTCGGAACGTCAGGACAAATTTCTGATCAAAACTTATGAGGGTGGGTGTGACAGACCTAGCCGGGACAGAGGCTGTTGGAGCGGACAGAATGCGAGCCTCTTGCCTTGCGATTATGGGCCCTGGCATTTGGGGGAACGGTGCTCTTTGTGAGCTGTAGGCCTGGGGACCCCTGAGATGGTGTTACTTGGATTCAGATCCATGTCCCCCCCCAAGACACACAGACTCTGGATATGTATTTGCCATATTAGCAATAGACTGAATCCCACTGCTGCCACCAATGTGACGGAACGTCCCCCACCGTCACAGACGTGGGAAACAAACAACTGTGGGGCTCCCCTGCATTGTGTGTAATGGCTAGCTGATATCTGTTACCCACAGAGGCAGGGCCCTGGTCAACCACAGGATTTTGTAAACCGAATCAGGCCAACAAGCCTATGGAAGATAATTTGTTATTCCAAGCAGCACCTCCAAAAATGGAAAAAAGCGTTGGAGAAGTCACTTTTCACCGTGAGCATTTATATCATTAAATTGCTGAAGTCCTCCTTTAATCTGCTTAGTGTTTGACACGCTGGGAAGTGACTGACATCCGTAAGTCACCTGGGAATAATAGCGAGAAAAGCACCTGGATAACGAGCTTTTCACTTCGTTATTATTCCATACTAATTGCAGTAATACATTTCATGGCAGTCGTATGAATATTAAACATGTTTAATGACAGAAGGAGAAAAAAAAAAAAAAACAATTCCCATTAAAAAAAAAAAACACCCACGGAAAAGGTTACTTCCCCCATTATCAATATGGACTTAGTCATCTGTAAATGAGTGATATATAATTAGAAGTCTGCAAACAAACAAAACAGGAGTCACGGCCTTAGATGTTCCATTTAAATGTTTTTATAACGTCAGATGATTGTTGTTTTTATTTTTTTTGTGTAAAGTGCTTTTTTTTGCATTCACTAATGCCCCGTACACACGAGAGGACTTATGTCCGACAGACCTCCAAAGGAGTTCCGCCGGAGTTCCGCCGGAGTTCCGACGGAGTTCTGGCGGACTTTTCGACCGAACGGACTTGGACACACACCATCACACCAAACTCCGACGGAGTCGAACGTGATGACGTACGACTGGATTCGAATAAGGAAGTTCATAGCCAGTAGCCAATAGCTGCCCTAGCGTCGGTTTTAGTCCGTCGGAGTAGCATACACACGAGCGGATTTTTCGAAGGGGACCGGGTCCGGCGGAGTTCCGTCGGGAAAATTTGAAGCATGCTTCATTTCTAAAGTCCGTCAGACTTTAGCGAAGCTAAAGTCCGTTGCAGCCCACACACGATCGAATAGTCTGACGGACTCAGTCCGTCGGACTTTGGATGTCGAAAAGTCCGCTCGTGTGTACGGGGCTTTAGGATTCCTTGTCAAGGCCTCCCTGGAGGTCCTGAGGTGCAAGTCTTGGCTTCTAGTGTGTTGCTTTCACACCATACATATTAACACTAGGGATGGCCGAACAGTTCGCCCGGTGGTCGTTTCGCGGCGAATTTCGGCTGTTCGCGGTCCGCCCGTTCGGCGGACTATTGGCGCCGTTCGCCCGGCAGACTTCCGTGTTTTTACTGTGTAAAAGAACTTTGACCTGATGACACATCCATCATGGGGTACAGGACAGCCAATTGAGACATTACAGCACAAGGTCACTTGGACATTCCCCCTAACCTATAAATACACCCGATCCGGCGGCCATTTTACATTCTTTCTTCTGTCACTATAGGGAAAGGTTGCTGTGTGGAGTAGGGAGAGATAAATCGCTAGCTATTTGGTACACAAAAGTTCTTTTCAGGACTGGTATAGGTGTTAGGTGTATATAGGTTTGCTGTGCTACTGATTGTTGCAGCAGCCTGAGTGTCTTTTGTCAGTTTAGAGAAAGGGACAGGACGGTGTGTGCTGCTGTAGGGACAGCCAGATTAGTCATCATCATCATCATCATCATTAGCTGTTACTATCAGGTCCACAAAAGTGCTATTCCAGTAACCAGTTATTGTTCCAGTAGCCTCTGTTTTGCCAGTTTATATAGGGACAGGAAGGAAGCAGTGTGTCAGGCAGTGAGGGTCAGTTTAAACAGTAGCTGTTACTATTAGTTCCACAAAGGTTCTTTTCAGGACTGGTATCAGTGGTATGGTAATAGGCTTGTACACGTATAATATTCTTTCTTCCAAATATAGAAAGAATATTATACTTGACTGCTGCCCTTCTGCTGCAGTCTGCTAATCATTCACAACTCACTTGTTCCACAAAGCTATTTATCAGGACTGGTAACTTGGTCTGTCTAGGGTGCTACAGTACATAGGGTTGAGTGAGGTACAGTCTGCTATTCTATAAGGACTGGTATCAGTCCACAATACATAGGGTTGAGGTGCACTACTGCTGACTGCTGCCCTATACTGCAGCAGTCCTTCATCAGTATAGGGACTGAGAGTTTTTGTCACAGGGTCATTTAAAAAATGACAGGCAGAGGAAAAGGCAGGCCCTTCCGCAGGGGTGGTATACAGGGGTGGGTCATATTTCTACTGGGGCTACTTATTATGAGGGGCTCACACCATCCCTGTGCTGTGCTGACTTCCTCCTGGGGCTGCTTATTATGAGGGGCTCACACCATCCCTGTGCTATGCTGACATCCTCCTGGGGCTGCTTATTATGAGGGGCTCACACCATCCCTGTGCTATGCTCATTATGAGGGGCTCACACCATCCCTGTGCTATGCTGACATCCTCCTGGGGCTGCTTATTATGAGGGGCTCACACCATCCCTGTGCTATGCTGACATCCTCCTGGGGCTGCTTATTATGAGGGGCTCACACCATCCCTGTGCTATGCTGACATCCTCCTGGGGCTGCTTATTATGAGGGGCTCACACCATCCCTGTGCTATGCTGACTTCCTCCTGGGGCTGCTTACGGTGCAAGTGTCAGTGATGACTCTATCACGGTGCAGGTGTCATTGCTGTATGTCACGCTGCTGATGATCATCTCCTGCACCCTCTTCTTTGCCTACCCTGGTCCCTGACCTTCCCACTCCTCCATTGCCTTCATGCGCTCCACAGTCCTGAATTGTCACAACAATTTCCCATATAAAAAAAGAATGCTTGTAGTTGTCGATCCCAGATTCACCTCATACATGTGTTATGTCATTGGCCATGTGGTGGGACTATGTTTGCACAGCTATTAATTATTTTGTGGCTGCAAATTTGACCTATAGGTTTGCGAAGTTCGCCTCCCATTGAAGTCAATGGGGTCCGCCGCGAACGTTCGGTTTCGCGAACTATCGGCCGGTCGGAAGTTCGTCCATCACTAATTAACACATGGTGTGTGTAGGGTTGCCACCTTTTCTTCAAGTCAAACCCGAACACTTCAGCATCCCGCAGCAATTTATTTTCATAGTATGCATAGATAAACTATGCATAGATGTTGCTATTAAATAACATTTCTAATCATATGAAGTTAATCACAAGAGTCTCCCTTTACCTCAAAGTCCGCAGAGTTCCCCCTTTACATCAGGGTTCACAGAGTTCCCCCTTTACATCAGGGTTCACAGAGTTCCCCCTTTACATCAGGGTTCATGGAGTTCCCCATTTACATCAGGGTCTCTGGGTGCCTGGCTGTTAAATATCTTACTGTTAATTGAGTCGCCTATTGTTTCTGTCTGTCTGCTAATTCTCTTGGAGATGTGATTAGTTTAGTGTCCACTTAATCTCGTTACTGAACCATTGTAGGATGTTTATGTGTTTATGTTGATGTTAGCTGTTCATTAGATGTACTGGTAGATGTACTTATGATGTTACTGTTTAAAGTTTACATTGTTTAAGATAATGTGATCAAGCTCTTATCTGATTTTGTGTGGTATAAATTCTGTGTGAGGTTTTAAAAAGGGTTCCAGTTTGCACCTAAGCTAGTATAGCCTGGTTCTTGGGTGCAATGCTCAGCTATAATACCTTGTTCTTGGTTCCAGAGTGGAGGAAGCTGTATCTTGGTGGAGGCCCCCACGCTGGGTCCCAGGCGGTCCATCACAGTGTCTGCTGTTAAAGCTCATGGATTCTGAGCCTGATCCCAGATCATGCAATAAAGCATATGTACTACTTATTTATACAGTCCACAGTGCATGTCCATATTCAATATTGCAGTGTTGCCTCCTTTCTAATTTTGCTGACCCTTGTGTGGTGTAGCCCCCCACGGAACAGGTGGGCCGTCTTCCCTGCTCCTACCTTTGTACCCTGGATGTATATTTATGGGGTGGACCTTATGAGGTATAAATTACTACCTTGATATGGATTATTACAATATTTTTTTCTCTATCCCCCCATCCTGCAAATCTTTATTTTAATGGTATATGTTAATATCACAGAAATGTTATATATATATTTATGGTGAAGAGCCCTCTGACCGATACGGACAAGGATGATAGACAAGGACAACATAAACTCGCTACCTGAAATGGACCTGAAAGTGTGCCCTGGTCTAACGTACGGTATACCAAAATAAGGGGGCATACCCTAAAATGAAATGAATATGAAATGGGTGAAATGAGTACTCATATGAGGAGTATGCTAGAGTGAAGGCCTGATAAAAGGGGACGGGTGGGCGGGTATCGCGCACCGGAACCGACAAGGAAGATGGGCGGACGGCAGGTTATATACACCACCGGGCTCCTCCCATAATTTCAGGCCACCATACTGGCCTTTCTATTTATGGTGAAGAGCCCTCTGACCGATACGGACAAGGATGATAGACAAGGACAACATAAACTCGCTACCTGAAATGGACCTGAAAGTGTGCCCTGGTCTAACGTACGGTATACCAAAATAAGGGGGCAAAACACTCAGGTAGGGGATGCATTTTATTGAACCAAGATTGTTACTGGGTAAGTTTGACAAAGGCCTGAGCCATCTCAACTTGCGGATTGGGTACATAACGGGCAAAACAGGAGGACTTCCATCTACCCAACTTTTTGATGACGTGGACCGGGACCCCTTGGCGGGAGGCTGTTGAAGCTGCCCCGATGCGAAACGAATGTCCCGAGTAGTGCGCAGGATTGAGGTGAAGGATGCTCAGGAGTATCCTGACATGCTCCATGAACTGGGCTGCGTTGAGAGGTTTGGAGTGAAAGGGGAGAAGTGGGCCAGTCCCTGGTTGATCGGCCAAAAGGGTCAGCAAGCGGGTGAGGACAGCGACCGGACACCAGCGGTTGTGGGTCTTATAGAGATGTATGTCCGTACCTGGGCCAAGCTGCTGTGTCTTTGAGACCGCTAAATGTAGGATGAAATGGTCCTCAAACCTTACTAGATGGTGTTTGCACAGCATACGTGCCGAGGGGCTACTGCAGGTAAATTCGCCTGGCCGCAAGAAGCCGTAGAAGGCCAGGTGTATGGCTGCTTGCAGGACGACACTGACATGGAGACCGAAAGGTGAGGAGGCCAGAATGTCTGACATGTCCCTGAATACTTCGCCCGTGATAGGCAGCCGTTTGATGCTGGAAACCGGCCGACGTTTCTGAATGCCGCGCATGAGTGCCCGGACGGCGTGACAGGTGAATAAGGAGAGCTTAGTAGGGTCCTGGAGGGACGTGAAGTGTTGTACCCCGGCCAAGTACAATCGGATTGTGTTGAACGATAATGCCAAGTCCGAATGGCAGTAGGAAAGGAAGGCAAGGACTTGCTTGACCCGGGAGGTCTCTGTATTGTGGGACGATATGAAGCGAGTAAAGGCCCTCCAGGCCGACTGATAGGCCTTGCGGGTATTGTCTGAGAGGGAGTGATCAATAAGTTGAGTCGCTGCTGACAAGTGCGGGGCTAATCCAATGTCAGTTGAGACCAGTCCGGGATAGCTGCAGAAGTTGGTCCGGCTCCGGGTACCTGATCAAAAAACGAAACAAAGTTAAAGCGGGAGAGGGCATCCGCCGCCTGATTAAATTTGCCGGGGACAAAAGAACAATGAAGGTTGAACTGAAACAATAATGAGAGCTGGGTCAGTCGCCGCAGGAAGGACATAATCTGTAGAGATCTGGACCTGCCTTTATTGACAATCTCCGCAGTGGCCAGGTTATCTGTAGAAAAGACCACCGTCTGGCCTGACCAGCTGCGGCCCCAGGTGTGTGCAGCGGCTACAATGGGATATAGCTCAAACAGGGAGGACGTCTCAGTGAAGCCAGGAATAGCCAGTATCTGTGGAGGCCAGGGGGCTGCGAGCCAGAGGTTGCCAAAAATAGCCGCAAAGCCCGTGGAGGCCGCTGCGTCGGTCACCACCCGAGGTGACAGGGCGGACACGGAGGGGACGAACAGGGACACTCCGTTCCAGGAGGACAGGAATTCCTCCCACATGGCTAGGTCTGCAATAGCCGCGGAATCCAGGTTGAGTACTTGCTCCGGGTCCTGAGAGTGGGATAATAAGGCCAGCAGGCGTGACACGAACGAGCGCCCCTGGGGGATGATGCGCATAGCAAAATTGAGCATACCAAGGAGGGACTGGAGCTGTCTCTTGGTACAAGTCCTGGCATGAGTAAAGTCCCTCAGGACCGTCCTGATGCGGGTCAGTTTATCCGGGGGAAGGCTGGCCTGCATGGTGTTAGTGTCTAGGCTGACCCCGAGAAAGGTGATAGCCTGCGACGGACCCTCCACCTTGTGCTCCGCAATGGGGACATTAAGGTTACCGAAGACTCCCCTCAACTTAGCCAGATCTTGTGGGGGAGAGCCGGGCGGCTCTATCAGCAGGAAGTCATCCAGATAATGAATGACTTCCCGACACTGGGCTACATGTAACAAGATCCAAGCAAGAGCCTGTGCGAAGGTGTCGAAGAGCCAAGGACTACTCTTGGACCCGAACGTGAGCTTAGTGGCAAAGTAGTACTGCTGCCTCCACTTGATTCCATGCCAGCACCAGAGGGAAGGATGGATAGGAAGAAGTTTAAAAGCATTTGAGATGTCGGCCTTGGAGAGCCAGGTACCTGTACCTGTCTTAAGAATGGCCTGGATGGCCATGTCTACTGATGCATATTTAAGGGAGAACTCCTCAGAGGGAATAAGGGAATTGAGACTGGGGACCGTAGAGGAATGAGGCGCTGACAAATCATAAACCAATCTGAGTTTATTAGAGAACTTGCCCTTGACAAGCCCAATAGGGCTGACTCGCCAGGTGACGAATGGGGGCTGTATGAAAGGGCCGATGACAAAGTCCTGATCTAGTTCAGATTGCAGCAGTTGGTCGATGGCAAGCTCATCCGTGGCTGCTGAGCGGAGGTTCTGGCACTCGTGTGTGACGTGAGGGAGAGAGATGAGTCCAGTGTGAAAGCCTTCCGTGAAGCCCTGGACGAGGAAGGTGGACAGTGAGGGGGTAGGGTGGCTGGATAGGTAGACGCTAAGCCACGACACATTGAGCCGGCTTAGTCAGGACCTTTTGAGCTGCTTGATCTCACACATGAGCCGGGGGTGAGCTCTATGACATTGGGTGCACACATGGAGCAGCCTACACTGGCTGAAATTACACGACCCACTGTTATAATTATTGCAGATCGAAGCACCGCCCATGGTTTTAACTGGGCGCCCTAGCTTATCGGTCTGTGGCGGGCGAGCTGGCACTTGCAGGCCCTGAGCGGCCCCCGAGGTAGATGGGCCGACGAAGGGCGGGGCTGCCACTGAGGTAGCGCACCAGGCCGCAGTATGTGTTGCTGACTGGCAGATTGTACACAGAGGGGACCGAAGCCCCGCGAAGTGGCGGCAGAACAGTTCTGTGTCCATTGTGCTCCAATCCGTAGGGGTCTGGAACTGGGAAAGCCTGGCGGCTGCTTTAGCGGAGAAGGATCGGTGGTAGTCATAAAAAGAAGATCCGCCGTATTTGTAGCCCAGGTCAACTACCACATGGAGGTACCGATCCAGCTCCTCCCTCCTGCCAGGGGAGGCCGAGCAAATGATGTCCCTCATCATGCCAAAAGCTAAGGTAAACTCAGTAACTGAGAGCTTCCTATCTAATCTGGAGTCCTTAGCTTTGAGGACCACTGATACGTCCCCCCAAGTATAGGCTTTATTCTCTGCCAGCTCATGAATTGAGATCAGCAAGGAAGCCAAATTGACGTCCTTTCCCTCTAAAATGTCCTTCCTGATGTTTGCTGACACCATATGCGATGGGAACACTATCGGTGCAGCTCCGGGGATACCTGCAGGAGGGCTCACAACTGGTAGGGACGCTGGTACAGGCGGAGAGACAGAGGGTTGGGTCTCGAGGAGGGCTACTCGGCCCTGCAGATCTGTCATCGAGGTCGTGATAGATGACACCAGGGTGTGGAGCTGGGAGATAGAAGAGGCGATGGAGCCTAAGGAGGCCTGCTGAGTAGAAGCCTCCACCGCCGCGGGAGGAGGAAACAGGAGCCGGAAAAGCTCTGCCTTTCTGGCTGTTGCTGGGAAGGGGACACCCCTGCGTCTTAGCTCGGCTGTTAGCCTGGGAATGGTCCAAGCTCTGAAGGCCCTTTGGCTGCCATTCTCTGAACCGGATGGAGACAATGGAGCCGTGAGGTCCTCGCTGCCGGCCTGGGACATGGTGGCGGAAATTGGGTCTGACGAGGCCACAAGCCCTCTGATGCGATTCTTTCTCCTAATACGGACCTATAAGGGGTGAGATGGATTACAACTGGTTGGAGACTCCTAAAGAAATACCTGTTTCAAAGAAGGCAGCTTTGCTGAAGGGCATTTCCCGCTAGATGATTATGCTTACCTAAGAAGGCACCGTCTGACCAGGTGCAGGCTGGACCTACTGAACTCGACTGACCTGAGGAGATGAAGGTGAAGTTTGTTTGAGACTCCCACCTGACGAAGGCTAGCTAACAGTGGAAGTGAGACGTCACACACGAGATAAACGACACCAAGGAAGGAAATAAATTTTCCTCTTTCCCACCCCCCTGAATCGCCCCCCCCCCCCCTTTTTTTTTTTTTTTCCCTTTTTTTTTTTTTTTTTTCCCTCCCCTCCTTTTTTTTTTTTTTTTTTAGTGAAATGAGGCTGATGAGCAAGGCCCCCCGATAAGAATCCAACGTTGAAAAACCAACTGGACTAGAAGCGGGAAGTAACACGTGACCGTGAAATGAGTGAATCTGCCATGACAGAGATCCGAATCGCCATGCCACAAACTTGCGACCGAGCACGAAGCGGAACCTGGAGCATGTACTGAAATGAGGCCATTCCTGGGGCACGCCGGAACGAATTTGGTCCATGAACATGACTATTCGTACCGGAACGTGATAGGTGAAATGAAATGAAACCCATGACAAAGACTGGAATCAGACGACGAGCCCAAGCACCTAACAAATGAATCCCGTCTTTGGAGCATGTACTGAAATGAGGCGTAGCAGCTGGGCACACCGGAACGAATTGGTGCATCAAATAAATGCAACGAGATTCGAATCGGAGTGTAATAAGTGACAGAAATGATATCCCATGACAGAGACAAGATTCAACGACTGGACTGATGGTAGCAAATAATGAATCCGTCTCTGGCGCATGTACTGAAATGAGGCGTAGCAGCTGGGCACGCCAGAACGAATCGGTGCATAGTAACATGCGACAGGATTCGAATTGGAGTGTAATAAGTGACAGAAATGATATCCCATGACAGAGACAAGATTCAACGAGTGGACCGATGGTAGCAAATAATGAATCCGTCTCTGGCGCATGTACTGAAATGAGGCCATTCCTGGGGCACGCCGAGACGAATTGGTCCATGAACATGACTATTCGTACCGGAACGTGATAGGTGAAATGAAATGAAACCCATGACAAAGACTGGAATCAGAAGACGAGCCCATGCACCTAACAAATGAATCCCGTCTTTGGAGCATGTACTGAAATGAGGCGTAGCAGCTGGGCGCACCAGGACGAATCGGTGCATAGAGGAATGCGACAGGATTCGAATTGGAGCGTAATAAGTGACAGAAATGATATGCCATGACAAAGACAAGAATCAGGGACCGAGCGTGAACCTGCAAGTGATTCCGTCTCTGGAGCATGTACAGAAATGAGGCCGAACCCTGGGGCACTTCAAAGCGAATCGGTGCACCAGCGGTGCGACAGGATTCGCGACGGAGCGCGACTAGTGACAGAAATGATATTGGAGCAGCAGAAATGACTGGGACTGAAATGTTTGAACGAGGTGAAATGAGACACATAACATAATTGCAAGAAATGAAGAGACACATTCGAACTGGAGCAGAGCAGCGACACGTGCGGACTGATTGCCTTGTCGTAACAAGCAGTCGGCTGTGGGTCGAACGATTCGACCGCTACAATAGAAATGCACGGCAGTCGAACGGTTTCGAATGCCGTAGCTGCGAATGAATCGCCTGTCGTGGCGTAATCGAACGTGTCGAATGATGACAACGCCTACGTCGAAAGTAGCATACAGTGACAAGTGTACGAGGCCACCGAAACATTCGATATGACAGAACAGAGCGGCTTGTGCGTACAAGCAAAATAATGGTACATCGAAAACGTAATAAAAGAGGGTGCCGAAGCCCTACCTGCGACAGCCGGCCCGAGCGACAAATTCGATGGGTACAGCGACGACGAACCTACGGACGCTGATGGACGAGACGGGATTGTCGAATTGAAGACGAAAACGCGGGAACCGCCGAACAGGCTCGCTGCGTCTGATCTGGATAGTCGGCCCTTGATATCTGACGTGTCAGATATCGCGCACCGGAACCGACAAGGAAGATGGGCGGACGGCAGGTTATATACACCACCGGGCTCCTCCCATAATTTCAGGCCACCATACTGGCCTTTCTATATATATATATATATATATATATATATATATATATATATACATATACACAGTCATGGGCAAAATTGTTGGCACCCCAGAAATTTTTCCATAAAATCAAGTATTCCAGAAAGCCAAGAAAAGTATTGCAGTAACACATGATTTGCTATACACATGTTTATTTCCTTTGTGTATTGGAAGAAAACAAAAAAAGGAGGAAAAAAAGCAAATTGGACATAATTTCACATAAAATTCCAAAAATGGGCTGGTCAAAATTCTTGGCACCCTTTCAAAATTGTGGATAAATACGATTGTTTCAAGCATGTGATGCTCCTTTAAACTCACCTGGTGCAAGTAACAGGTGAAAAGCAGATAAAAAAGGAGCAAAGTTTACTTAGTCTTTGCATTGTGTGTCTGTGTGTGCCACACCAAGCATGGACAACAAGAAGAGGAGAAGAGAACTGTCTGAGGACTTGAGAACCAAAATTGTGGAAAAATATCAACAAACTCAAGTCCATCTCCAGAGATCTAGATTTGCCTTTGTCGACAGTGCGCAACTTTATCAAGAAGTTTGCAACCCATGGCACTGTAGCTAATCTCTCTGGGCGTGGACGGAAGAGAAAAAATGGATGAAAGGATAGTCTGGATGGTGGATAAGCAGCCCCAAGCAAGCTCCAAAGAAATTCATGCTGTTCTGCAGGCTCAGAGAGCATCAATGTCAGTGCAAGCTATCCATCCACATTTAACTGAAATGAAATGCTATGGCAGGAGACCCAGGAAGACCCCACTGCTGACACGGAGACATAAAAAAGCAAGACTACAGTTTGCCAAAATGTACTTGAATAAGCCAAAATCCTTCTGGGAAAACGTCTTGTGGACAGATGAAACCAAGATAGCGCTTTTTGGTAAAGCACATCATTCTACTGTTTACCCGAAAACGGAATGAGGCCTACAAAGAAAAGAACACGGCACCTACAGTGAAATATGGTGGAGGTTCAATTATGTTTTTGGGTTGTTTTGCTGCCTCTGGCACTGGGTGCCTTGAATGTGTGCAAGACATCATGAAATCTGAGGATTACCAAAGGATTTTGGGTCGCACTGTAGAGCCCAGTGTCAGAAAGCTGGGTTTGCGTCCGAGATCTTGGGTCTTCCAGCAGGACAATGACCCCAAACATACGTCAAAAAGCACCCAGAAATGAATGGCAACAAAGCGCTGGAGAGTTCTAAAGTGGCCAGCAATGAGTCCAGATCTAAATCATATTGAACACCTGTGGAGAGATCTTAAAATTGCTGTTGGGAAAAGGCGCCCTTCCAATAAGAGAGACCGGGAGCAGTTTGCAAAGGAAGAGTGGTCCAAAATTCTGGCTGAGAGGTGTAAGAAGCTTATTGATGGTTATAGGAAGTGACTGATTTCAGTTATTTTTTTCAAAGGGTGTGCAACCAAATATTAAGTTAAGGGTGGCAAGAATTTTGACCAGACCATTTTTGGAGTTTTGTGTGACATTATGTCCAATTTGCGTTTTTTTCTTCCCTTTTTTTGTTTTGTTACAATACATACAAATGGAATAAATAGGTATATAGCAAAACGTGTTACTGCAATAATTTTTCTGTGAGAAAATCTGTGAGATTTTCTGGAAACATTTCTGGGGTGCCAACAATTTCAGCCATGACTGCATGACTGTATATATATATATATATATATATATATATATATATACACATCAATGTACTTTATTTTGTATTGTATATTATGATTTGTCCCTTTTAATTTTCCCTTAAACCGCGTACACACGGGCGGACTGTCTGGCCAATTTAGTCCGTCGAAACACATTTCAGCGGACAGTCCGCTCGTGTGTGGGCTTCAGCTGACTTTTTCAGCGTGCAGTCTGGCGGACTAAGTATTTCGGAATTTCCGTAATATTGTCCGTCAGACTTTGGTTTCGGCGGACAATCCGCTCGTCAGTAGGCTAGTTCGACGGACTAAGTATGGCGCATGCTCAGAAAGGATTTACACGGCGGAAGGTTGCATTGCTGTGTATTGGACTTCCTATTTCTAGTCCCGTCGTACGTGCCGTACACGTCATCACGCAAGCTTTCGACGGACTGTTTGTGCATCCGTGTGTGGTCAAGTCCGTTCATTCGAAAGTAGGACGGACTGTCCGTCGGATTGTATGACGGACTAAGTTGGCCATACAGTCCGCCCGTGTGTACGCGGCTTTAGGCTGTCACAATACATGTATGAGACCAGAAAAACAAGTGAATAAGCAGATGTCTACCCCCAAAATATGTAGACTTTGCTTCTTATTCTCGTTTCTACTCTGTATTGCTCTCTAAGGTCTTCTTGATGAACCCCATTTTTCAGTCGACATTCTTTTACTGACTTTGTTCCAACTTTTATAAAGGGTTTTTGAATAAAAAAAAATATTTTAGAATACGGTGTCTGTGAACTGCCTCTGGAGATATAGTTAAAGTCCATGTTGTTTTGTCTGTGAATCGATATGTTTATGAGTTGGGGAGGATATCTCCATTGGGTCTTATAGCTAGGTCTATACCAACTTCCCAACTCTACTATTTGTAGGGCTATTTATTTGTACGATCCTATGGACTGTTGCTTGTATACCAACCCTTGGTTGCCGATTCACCGGCCACTCTTTATGGTTCTCCACTCAGAGCTGATACCTTTGGCTACCAAATTTGGCCTGATCTCCAATCATGCTTTTGCTGGCTTCTCTATGACTACCAACTGCCAGTGCACTGAACCTGGCCTTCAAAGAACCCTATATTGTGTCATAAGGGCTACTATTTATTTGTATCCATTTAACGCCATTATCATGAAATCAACAGAGCACACTTAGCCCTTGTACACACGGTCGGAGATTCTGACAACCAAATCCGTCGGAGTAATTCCGACGGATTATTTCCGGAAGAGGTCCGGAAGTGATGTTGCATACACACGGTCGGTCTAAGTTATCGGAAAATCCGATTGTACATAACGTGATGACGTTATTTTGTTACGATGGGACTACGTTCAGGCTAGTAGCCAATAGCTTTGGTCTTGGAATTTGATCTGAGCATGCGTGGCACTTTGTCCGTCGGAGTAGGCTACACATGATCGGAGAATGTCCGATAGCAGCATTTTGGCGGAAAATTTTACCGGCAAGTTGGAAAACTTGGTCCGTCGGATATTCAGACGGAAACAGTCCGATGGAGACCACACACAGTCGGAATATCTGACAAAACAGTTGGATAGGAAACATTCCGTCGGAATCTTCGACCGTGTGTACAATGGCTTAGTGGTAAATGTGAGAAACCCGTATGATGTACTTCCAAGAAGATTGGCTCTTTTTTCTTTTTTAAAATTGAAAATCAGTTTAGAAATGAATTAAAAAGCACTGATTGGGGGCTCACCTGGGATTCCAGGTTCATAATGGGTAAACCACAGGCACAGAATATTTTTCAAAATGTCTTCATCTCTATTTATGGAAGAGCGTTGGTGTATCTCTGTTTAATATGTCCCTAAGATCGCCCAAAGCAATCCTTGTTCTCAGTGTGTCTTTGTTCAACCCCATAAACATGTTGGGCTGGCAGTGATTTATAGTAGGGCTCTGCCTATCCTTAGCAAGTTAACCAAAAGTTTAATGTCAATAATGACTCAGTGTGTGTAATTATGTCGGTGCCAAGTGGGAGCCATAAAAACCTACGGGACTCTAAAAGAAACGAGACAAGAGGCTCCTACACTGATAATGAGCTGTTGCAGAACATACAGCAAGCATCCCATGCAAAAATACATAAATATATAACAATCCATCTCTCAGTTTTAGAAAGAACAGAGAGTCTTTAGGGTGCAATAACATGAAGAAAATGTTAAATTAAAAAGGCTCCACATGTTGGAGAGACAACAATAAAAGGTCATTTTTATTACTTTTGGTGAAATGTTTGTGTTTGTAGTTTCTTCTTGTAATGGGTAAGATCGAAATCAATACAAGAAAAAGTTGATGTGAGACGCTAGATTGGTGTGAAAGAATGACCTTGACAGCACTACAACAAGGTGGGGGGGTTCTCCTCAAAGTAGGAGCCATCCAAATTGAAAAATGTGCTTGAAATCAGAAAACAAAGTACCAAGCATTTCTTAAGAGTGGATAATCTTTGCTGATAACAATGTGACAACAGGAAGATAAATGGTATCAAACATGTTACAGGGGCCAAATTAAAGCGGGGCTCCACCCTAAAGTGGGCCTTCCGCTCATTGGAACCCTCCCCCCCTCCGGTGCCACAATTGGCACCTTACAGGGGGGAGGGGGGTGCAGGTACCTGTACAGTACAGGTATCTGCACCCACTTCCGGCGTAGATTCTGCAGAAGCTACGCCCCTTTCCGCAGAATCTACACCCCTTTTCAAAGGTCCCCCGCTGCCTGCTGGGAAACACACGGATCCCAGAGACAGCGGGGATAGGGTTGCCATCTGTCCAGGATTCACCCGGACAGTTCTGGTTTGGAATCATTTGTCCAGGTTTCAGACTGTCTGAAACCCGGACACATTATTTAGACTGGACTATGGCTTCCCAGCAGCCTCAGATCCATCTGGATGAGAGGTGCTGACTGCCAAGTGAGCTCACCATCCATCCATCCATCTGTCTGTGACTGTAGTCTGCCCCTTCTCTCTCTTGCCTTTGAGTGAGTACACTAAGGCAAATCAGGGTTCTCAGAGCACCCCTTACATCAGAGTTCCCCTTTACATCAGAGGCCACAGTGTTCCCCCTTACATCAGAGTCCTCTCCGTACATCAGAGTTCTCAGTGTTTCCCCTTAAATCAGGGTTCCCAGAGCATCCCATATGTTAGAGTCCCCAGAGATCTCCCTTACATCAGAGTCTACAGAGTCCCTCCTGACAGTGAATGGGAACTGTGAGAGTTCAGACTTAAAGGGGAACTCTGTGGACTCTGATGTAAAGGGGGACTCTTGTTATTAACTTCATATGACTGGAAATGTTATTTAGTAGCAAAATATATGTATAGTTTATACTATAAAAAAAATTGATGTGCGCCGTTAAAGTGTTCGGGTTTGACTTGAAGAAAAGGTGGCAACCCTAAGTGGGGACCATCATTGCGCAGCGCGTCTCGCACATGCGCTGTAGGGAACCGGGAAATTAAGCCGAAAGGCTCCACTTCCTGATTCCCATACCCAAGATGGCGGCGGCAGCACCCGAGAGACGATCGAGAGATCGGCTTCGGGGTGCCGACATCGCGGGTGCGCTGGGCGGGTAAGTGCCACTATTTTAAAAGTCAGCAACTGCAGTATTTGTAGCTGCTGGCTTTAAAAAAAAAAAAAAGGCGGACTCCCGGCGGACTCCCGCTTTAACTACCTTCTTCAGGGCTTGGGAAAAATAGCACAGCTTTCTATTGGATTTAATAACTCCTGGAGGTTAGGGATGGGTCGAACGACTCCCTGTTCGTTTTGCACCAGAACTTTTGAACGTTGCAAAAGTTCGGAACAGGATAACGAACCCCATTGAAGTCTATGGGACCTGAACTGGAGAAATCAAAAGTGCCTATTTTGAAGGCTTATATGCAAGTAATTGGGCATACAATGGTTATAGTGGTCCAGGTACTGCCCTGGGAGACATGTATCAATGAAAACAAAGTTTGTAAATGAGCAGTGATTTATTGATGATTAAAGTGAAAGAATAAAAATGAAAAATTCCTTTTGGCATAGTGCCTGGGGGGTCCCCTTAGTCTACCTATAAAGTGGCACATCTGTACTGTGTATAGAGGCTGCTGCAGCAATAATTGCATTTATAAAGCCAAAAAATGACATTTTCCCTGTAAGCTTTCTTTATTTAGTAAGCATCGGCTTGAGGAGCCAGTCTGTATGATGAGGCCACAATGAAGTGCACTGGGAACAAGATTAGAGTTTTTTTGGACAAATTCTGGTCACTCTTCCGCAGACTTTTGATAGAAGTAACAGGTGCGGAAAATTGGTCTTGGTGTCGGTGGTACCTTCACACCGTAACCTTATAAAGGCACTCTTGATGAAGGGAAGAATTGACCTTGCTGTCAAAAATTTAAATGATATGCACCTGTCAAACAAGTACGGAAAAATTGGTCTTTGGGTGTCGGTGGCGCCTTCACACCGAAACCCCATTGAGGTACTCTTGATGAAAGCAGGAATATGCTTTGCTGTCAAAAATGTTAATCATATGCACCTGTCAAACATGTGCGCAAAAAATTGGTCTTTGGGTGTCGGAGGTGCCTTCACACCATAACCCTCTTGAAGTACTCTTGATGAAAGCAAGAATTGACTTTGCTGTCAAAAATTGCAATGATATGCACCTGTCTAACAGGTGTGGAAAAATTGGTCTTTGGGTGTCAGTGGCGCATTCACACCATAACCCAATTGACGTAGTCTTGATGAAAGCAAGAATTGGCCTTGTTGTCAAAAATCGCAATGATATGCAACTGTTAAACAGGTGTGGAAAAATTGGTCTTTGGGTGTCTGTGGTACATTCACACCATAACCCTATAGAGGTACTCTTGATAAAAGCAAGAATTGGCCTTGCTGTCAAACATTTGAATTATATGCACCTGTCAAACAGGTGCAGAAAAATTGGTCTTTGGGTGTTAAATGTGCCCATGAAACATATGCCAAAAACATTGTTCCAGATGAAATCAACACCCACATTGCTAGGCAGCCTAGAAGTCCTGCAGAGATTCCACATCCCAAAAACACTTAGTCAGTGACATTGGCATCAGGGGCTTCATAGCTGCTGGTAATCCAGGACTGATTCATTTTGATAAATGTCAGACGGTCCACAGAGTCTGGGGACAGACTTGTTCTATTATCAGTAACAAAGCCTCATGCAGCACTGAATTCCTGTTTGGAAAGCATGCAGGGAAGCCCAGTAGCTCAATTGCATACTGGGCAAGTTCTGGCCAGTGATCTATTCTTATGACCCAGTAAGCCAGTGGATCATCAACTGGAAAGCTCTCCATCTCTGTTTTCACCCTTAGATAATTGTTCACCATGTGATGCAGACACTGCCAATGGGATGTGGAAGCTGACAGCCCTGGGTGGCGAGGAATGAAAAAAATTCTAAAATGCATCACTTAGGCAGCTGCCTTTTCCATCACTCCTCTCTTGACCAACAGAAGCCTCAAAAGAAGCCAATACAGTAAAACTGCCTCTTAGAGAGGCCTTTTATTGTGGCCAGCCTAAGGCACACCTGTGCAATAATCATACTGTCTAATCAGCATCTTGATATGTCACACCAGTGAGGTGGATGGATTATCTTGACAAAGGAGAAGTGCTCACTAACACAGATTTAGACAGATTTGTGAACAATATTTGCGAGAAATAGTCCTTTTGTGTACATAGAAAAAGTCATAGATCTTTGAGTTCTGCTCATGATAAATAGGGGCAAACACAAAAGTGTTGCGTTTATAATTTTTTACGGTGATATTGAGGTGGTTAAAGATACTCGTCCCCAGTGGAGTGACTGAAGTCCCCAGAGGAGTGAGTGGGGTGTACCATTGATAGTGAGGAAGTGCCAGCCCTGCCCCATGCCAGTTTAGGGGAGATTGGGTTAAAGGTTATGTAGAAGGATTATGAGAGTTGATCAGTGGAAGCAATGTAAGGTCCAAGGCTTTAAAAACTTTGCGGGGAGCAAGGAAGGAGAGGTGCAGGATTTATGGGGCTACTCACATTCTTTTGGCATTGGATGTAGGATTCTGGCCGGTATGGGCTGCCCTTTGACTCAGCTCTCATCTCTGCTGTCATCTCTTTACAGTTTAACCGCTTGCCGACCAGCGCACGACAATGTACGTTGGCACAATGGCACGGCTGGGCAAATGGGCGTACCTGTACGTCCTCTTTATGACGCGGCTTAGTGGGCTTGCGCGCCCGCTGCATTCTCTGTGAGCGTTCATGCTGGTCCCCGCGGACTCGATGTTCGCCATGGGCCTGCGATTGTGGCACTGAGCGGCAGAACTAGGAGATAACAGAGATCTACTGCTCCCTGTCATCGGGAGCCGTGATCTCTGGCGTGTTGTAGTCAGCCCATCCCCCCACAGTTAGAATCACTCCCTAGGACACACTTAACCTCTTGATCACCCCCTAGTGTTTAACCCCTTCCCTGCCAGTGTAATTTACACAGTAATCAGTGCATTTTTATAGCACTGATCGCTGTATAAATGTTGCTGGTCCCAAAATAGTGTCAAAAGTGTCCGATGTGTCCTCCGCAATGTTGCAGTCATGATAAAAATCGTAGATCCCTGACATTACTATTAATAAAAAATAATAATAATAAAAATGCCATAAATGTATCCATATATTGTAGATGCTATAACTTTTGCGCAAGCCAATCAATATACGCTTATTGCGATTTTTTTTTTACCAAAAATATGTAGAAGAATACGTATCGGCCTAAACTGAGAAATAAATGTGTTTTTTATATATTTTTTGGGGATATTTAATAAAGCAACAAGTTAAAAAATATTCCTTTTTTTTTTAAATTGTCACTTATTTTTTTATTTATAGCGCAAAAAATAAAAACCGCAGAGGTGAGCAAATACTACCAAAAGAAATCTCTATTTGTGGGGGGGGGAGGAATGACGTCAATTTTGTTTGGGTGCCATGTCGCATGACCGCGCAATTGTCAGTTAAAGCGACGCATTGCCGAATCGCAAAAAATGCTCTGGTCAGGAAGGGGGTAAAATCTTCCAGGGCTTAAGTGGTTTAAGGAGTGTGTCATCGCAGTTGGGATGAATAAAGAAAGTGTAAATATGGAAAATCAACTGTATTCCAGTAAAAGAATTAAATGCTGTCACTGTATTGACTTTTCCCTCTCCTAACCTCAAGAAAGTAATGTCTTCTGGAAGTAAACAGGTGATTGGTGAGGCTGGGGTCCATTGGCGTAGACCGAGTGAAAGAAAAGGGTGGAAGGCGCGTGATCTAACGCTTGAATCAAAATAATACAGTTTATTCTTAAACAAAAGTGGATGAGTACAAAAAAGTTACTACGTATTCATTTCATAATCCATTGCCGTAGGGCCTGAGGAAAGTATCAAACAGGCTACAGATGGTGCTGGTTAGACTAAGGGCCGGTTCACACTGCGACGCGAGGCGAGGCGACACGGCTCGCCTCGCCTCGCTCCCGCAAGTCGCCCCCATTCTGTACAATGGAACCGTTCTGAGAGGAGCGACTCGAGTCGCTCCGACTCAGAAAAAAGGTTCCTGTACTACTTTGGGGCGACTTCGGGGGCGACTTGCATTGACTTCTATACAGAAGTCCTCTGCAAGTCGCCGCTGAGGTCCGTGCAGGTCGCGGCGAGGCAAGTCGGAGACGCCTCGCCGCGCATCGCTGTGTGCACCGGCCCTAAGGGTCTACCAGGGGTCCCTCCGGAATGGCTTTTAGGGCAGCATCTTGTGCCCTTAGTGCCTTTATTAACCACTTAAGGACCAGGCCTCTTTTTCAGACTTGGTGTTTACATGTTTAAAACAGTTTTTCTTTGCTAGAAAATTACTTAGAACCCCCAAACATTTTATATTGTTTTTTTTCTAACACCCTAGAGAATAAAGTGGCGGTCATTGAAATACTTTTTTTCACACCGTATATTTGCACAGCGGTCTTACAAGCGCACTTTTTTTGGAAAAAATTCACTTTTTTGAATAAAAAAATAAGACAACAGTAAAATTAGCCCAATTATTTTTTTTTTTATATTGTGAAAGATAATGGTACGCCGAGTAAATTGATACCCAACATGTCACGCTTCAAAATTGCGCCTGCTCGTGGAATGGCGTCAAACTTTTAGCCTCAAAAATCTTCATAAGCGACATTTAAAAAATTCTACAGGTTGCATTTTTTGCGTTACAGAGGAGGTCTAGGGCTAGAATTATTGCTCTCGCTCTACCGATCGCGGCGATACCTCACATGTGTGGTTTGACCACCGTTTTCATATGCGGGCGCTACTCACGTATGCGCTCGCTTCTGTGCGCAAGCTCGTCGTGACGGGGGTTTTTAAAAAAAAAAAAAAATTTTCTTATTTATTTTAATTGATTTTATTTATTTTTACACTGTTTAAAAAAAAAAAATCACTTTTATTCCTATTACAAGGAATGTAAACATCCCTTGTAATAGAAAAAAGCATGACAGGTCCTCTTAAATATGAGATCCGGGGTCAAAAAGTCCTCAGATCTCATATTTGGGCTAAAATGCAAAAAAAAAAAAAAAAAAAAAAAGAAAATCTGACATTTAAAAAAAATATACCTTTAAGAGGTATGGGCGGAAGTGATGTTTTGACGTCGCTTCCGCCCTCCTATGGTATAGAGACGAGTGGGGGGGCCATCTTAGCCTCACTTGTCTCTATGCCCAGCAGATGAAAGGACCCGATCGCCTCCGCCGCTACCGACAGCTCCGGTAAGCGGCGGAAGGTGCGGGAGGGGGGGTGGCAGATCTCCCGCTGCCGATAGCGGTGATCTCGCGGCGAATCCGCCGCGGAGACCATCGTTATCGTACAGCCGACCACGGCCTGAAGAGATGAATATCTCACGTTGTGGCAGCAGCTGCTGCCGTTACCGAGATATCCCTCTTCAAAAATAGGACGTACATCGGCGTGCGGCGGTCGGCAAGTGGTTAAACTAATGCAGCGTACACACGACCGGACTTTTCCAGGGACTAGGTCCGACCGTCTTTCCGACTGTCTTTCGGCGGAGTTCCGATGGACTTTCCCAATGAACGGACTTGGCCACACACAATCACACCAAAGTCCGACGGATTGGAACGTGATGACGTACGACCGGACTAGAATAAGGAAGTTCATAGCCAGTAGCCAATAGCTGCCCTAGCCAGGGCCGTCTTTAATATAGATTGGACCCTGGGCAAAATTTTTCTTGGGCCCCCCCCCCATGCAATTTCACTCTCCACCTACTCTGAGACATACAATAAATAGCAGCTAGACTTAAAATCAGTTTTCTGTATCAGATCAGGCAGCAATTGCGATTGGTTGCCAGCAGTTACCGCATATCATTACTGCTTACTGACTAGTTGCTAGAGGTTCCAGCACACATTGCGGCTAGAGGTTACAGCACATCACCTCCTCACAGCAGGGGAGCATGATATACATAGGAATGCTGCCTTTATTTACATATCAATGCCGCTGGCCGCAGCTATTTACTTAGGATTGTCGCCGCTATTTACATACGAATTCCAGTTATTTACATGTAAACACAGGGTCTGCAGGTGAGTCATCTGCACACAACAATAGGGCAGAGCTGGGCAGCATTAGTACCAGCACTTCACACTGAGATATTGGGACACAGCACAGTAATAAATCTTCAAGGGAATTTAAACCTGGATAGTTGGCAAGTATGAGGCAGCTGTTTTGGGCCCCCCAACAATGACAGGGCCCAGGGCAGCTGCCCCTTTTGCCCTGTCTTAAAGACGGCCCTGGCCCTAGCATCGGTTTTTGTCCGTCGGACTAGCATACACACGAACGGATTTCTCGGTCCGGCGGAGTTACGGTGGGAAAATTTAAAACAAGTCCGCCGGATTTTTGGCAAGCAAAGGTGCGATGGAGCCCACACACGATCGAATTGACTCGTTCCGACGGACCGTTGCTGTCTAAAAGTCCGGACGTGTGTACGTGGCATAAGGGACCAGTCTTTACCTTGGCTCTCTTCCAGCTCCTTGCTGCTCTGTCTCCATCTGCACCTGCCCTGTGCAGACATACACGGTCTGCAGCCTCTCTGACTCCTGGGGAAGGATTGGGGTCCTCCTGACCCCTGAACGGGTGGAGCCCTGAACTGTTGTCAGGTTCTAGATTATAAAGGCCCTGTACACTTGCACACTCAGCCTGATGATGATTGCTGGCAAGACCCAGACACCTGGTTGGAGACGCCTTCCCTCGCAAAGCAATTCGGAGTCCCCGAACTCCAGCTCGATTTGGGAATTACAAAACCAGGAGTAAAATCAGAAACCACCTTTCCCTGCTTAGAACTGGCATGCACTCTGCATATTTGCCAACCCTGTGTCACTTTCCCCTACATTTTCACAGTGGCAGGGTCTCGCACTGCCACAGGAGGTATAGGCAGTCATCCCATACCAGGCCGTGGCCCCACCACATTAGTAGGGAGGCCTGGGTTTTGTAGAGGCTGTCTCCTGAGTCCACCCCCTAGCTGTTGCTGCCTCCACCATTGTCCCCACATGGCTTGTGACCACAAAAAATGGATGTGTGGCACAGCAGCCTATCAGAAAGCAAGGTGTCACACACAGAGGCATGTAGGGTTGCCACCTGTTCGGGATTCACTGAGGACAGTTTGGGTTTGAAATCATGCATCCAGGTTTCAGACTGAGACCCGGACACATTATTCAGACCGGACTAAGTCTCCCCCCTCCCCCCTTCTCTCTCCTGCCTCTAAGTGAGTACTCTATGGTAAATCAGGGTTCTCAGAGCTGTTATCTATACATACTATGAAAAAAAAAAATTGCTGTGCGGCGCTGAAGTGTTCGGGTTTGACTTGAAGAAAAGGTGGCAACCCTAGAGGCATGCCCGCACCCCCATCTGGTGTTCTTGCAGTGTGAGGCAGGACAGTTTGTAGTTTAAAGCTGACCAATCAGAAACCTCCTTGGAAGGCAAGCTAAAGGATATGGTATGTCCTTTATGGTGGATTCTCGCCCTGTATGACAATCCTCAGACCAGGAATGTCCCATCTGGAACAGAGACAGGGCCGTCTTTAAGGCAGGGCAAAAGGGGCAGCTGCCCTGGGCCCTGTCATTGTTGTGGGGCCCAAAGCAGCTGCCTCATACTAGAGATGCCCCTGTTGAAGTCCTGTGGGACGAAACGCGTAGGGTGTGGTAGTCATGTTCCCTGTATTGTTTGTTTTTATGTGATCACAATTTTATTTTATTTTTGAGAAACTACTTTTCATATTGCGTTTTGCTGATTTTATGCCAATAAACAGCCATCCGTTATTTTCTATCTACACCATGGGAAGCTGTTTTTTCTTTTTTGTCCCCTATATGATTTCATGTATGGGATTCAATTTTACCATTACCTTTGGTCTTTTGCTGGAGCTACGTCTTCCTTACGTCCATTCCCTTTGGACCCTGGAGAAGTGGGAGTTCTGGAGACGTTACCGAATATTCCTCCTTGGATCAAGAGGGTTCACAGTTACCTCATTGGCCATTATCTTGGCGGAGATCCATCCACTTCTACATGCATGCTTAATCTTCTGTTCTGGTAAGAGTATCCACCTTATCTATTCTTGGAAGTCACTACGTTTGAACGTTTTCAAGAACACTTTCCAGCCTTCACATTGTGTGAAGAATCACATTGTATGTCCTACAAAGATTTGGAAGACTCTTTCAATTTACTTAATATTGGGACTTTGTCTCCTCTGTATTTGTCACATCTTTTTTTTCACAAGTATATTTTAGCGCTACATTTTATTGTGTTAGTTGTATCTAGGGATTTGGTTATATTCTTATGTAGCTGCTGGTTTATATGCTTAATTTTTTGGGGTTAGCGCAATATTTTTTCTTTTTTCCAGTTTTATTGTTTGCCTCATACTTGCCAAGCATTCCAGTTTAAATTCCCTTGTGCCTTGAAGTTTTAGTCCTGTGCTGTGTCCCGATATCTCAGTGTGAAGTGCTGCTACTAATGCTGCTCAGCTCTGCCCTATTGTGTACGGGTGACTCACCTGCAGACCCCGTGTTTACGTGTAAATAACGGTCATTCATATGTAAATAGCAGCAACATTCATATGTAAATAGCTGAGGCCATTGATTTGTAAATAAAGGTGGCATTCATATATATTATGCCCCCTGCTGTTAGGAGAAGATATGCTGTAACCTAAAGCAACCAGTGAGCAGTATTACTGTACAGTAATCTCTGGCAACCAATCAACAAGCAGAAATCATGTGCTGTAACCTCTAGCAACTAATCAGTGAGCCTTAATGTGTACTGTAGCCTCTAGCAACCAGTCAGTAAGCAGTAATGATATGCTGTAACCTCTGGCAACCAATCGCAATCGCTGCCTGAACTGATTTTAAGTCTAGCTGCTATTTATTGTATGTCTCAGAGAAGTTGGAGAGCGAAAGTGCATGGGGGGAGGGGGCGGGGGGCCCCAAGAAAATTTTTTGCCCAGGGTCCAATCAATATTAAAGAGGGCCCTGAACGGAGATCACAGCAACCGGAATTTAATGCCACAGTCTACTGTCTGTGCTAGCTTACTGCTAATCAGGAGAGGATATGGGTTGGAAAGGGGCGAGGGCCCCTGTCAAGTTGGCTGTATGGAGCCCCATGATTTCGAGTAAATTTGTGATCTGGGCGTATATGGGGCGAATATCTTCTCGACTATCCGTCCTTAGGCTCAGCCTCAATCCCTCATCGCCGCTTTTAATTCTCGTCTACGCTTTCTGAGTTATTAAAATCGCGGGGCTCGTTCTTTGCGTCTGAGGCCACCGGCAAGTTACTGCGCCTTGTCATCCCGCTTGATCAGCCACAAACAGAGGCAATTTAAACCGTATTTACGTTATTACCAGTGTAAATTATATGGTAACTGCGGCTGAGTCAGAGAGCATCATGCTAATGAGGTTACTGCTCTTGTTTCCATCGTGGAGCACGTTGTATGCAAATGATACGGCTCCTTATGGCGGATAATGCCGATAACCGGGATTTGGATCCGAGCGCTTTTTAAAAAAAAAATGTATCTCTATTATATTGCGCTGTACACAGAAAAACAAAAAACAAAAACAAGCGCCATAAACTACGCAATCTACTGAGAATGTAATTGGTTTTGCTGCTTATGTTTAATTTGCATCTGGGCCGTTGTTGTAATCATACCCACGGATTTTTATGTACACTGTATTTTTCCTGGAGTGCGCACCGTCCTATTTTTAGCTTGTTTGCGATTACATCTGAGCCGACGTCAGGCTTGTGCTCATGTCCGTATTTTAGGGGTCCACGTAAGAAAGCCAACATCCCGAATCAGATCATTCTCGTCCCTTCTATTCTCAGACTTCTGTACAGCTGATGATGATTATGGCAACGGCAGCAACTGCCTCTTCTCCATGGTGTTTGTTATAACCGAAACTGGAATTCCTGTGTCAAGAGATTAACCACTTGCTTACCGGGCACTTAAACCCCCCCTCCTGCCCAGAGCAATTTTCAGCTTTCAGCGCTGATGCACTTTAAATGACAATTGCGCGGTCATACAACACTGTACACATTTTTAATCTTTTTTTCCCCACAAATAGAGATTTCTTTTGGTGGTATTTAATTACAGCTGGGAGTTTTATTTTTTGCTAAACAAACAAAAAAAGATGCAAAATAAAAATAAATAAAAAAATCATGTTTAATAGTTTGTTATAAAATTTTGCAAACAGGTCATTTTTCTCCTTCATTGAAATGCGCTGATGAGGCGGCACTGGTGGGCACTGATAAGCTGCACTGGTGGGCACTGATAGGCACAGTTAAGGTGGCACTAATAGGCACAGATAAGGCAGTACTGATGGGCACAGATAAGGCGGCACTGATGGGCAAAGATGGGCACAGATAAGATGGCACTGATGGGTGACACTGATGGGTGGCACGGATGGGTGGCACAGATGGGTGGCACGGATGGGCACTGATAGGTACCACTGATAGATGGGACTGATGGGCATTGATAGGTGGCTCTGATAGGTGGCACTGCTGGGCACTGATGGGCGTCACTGATGGGCACTGGTAGATGACACTGATGGGCACGGATATGTGGCTCTGAGGTGCAGCACTGTTGTTGAGGCAGATTGTGGGCACTATGGGCACTGATGGGTGGCACTATGGGCACTAATTGGTGGCACTTTTTCCCATACATTAGGTGGCACTCTCACGGCCGCCGGTGATCGGCTTTTTCTTTTTTCTCCTCACGCTGTCAGTGCGAGGAGGAAAAATAGCCGATTACCGGCTCTGTTGTGATCACATGATCAGCTGTCATTGGCTGACAGCTGATCACGTGGTAAGGGGTCAGGATCGACCCCTAGCTCCGATCTGTGATCAGGCGAGTCTCATAGACTCGCTGATCACAGAGCGCGCCGCGCACGCCCCTCAGGGGGCGCGCAGGCCGCTCTTGCACGGGACGACGTCAATAGACGTAGTCCCGGCAAAGCAGGTCCGCGCTGTAGCCGTCATTCGGCTATAGCGCGGATCTCATGCGGTTAAAGAGGACGTAAACCCTGATGGGTTTTACTTCCTCTTTTGCTTGCTGCAAAGCCTGCAAATGAAAAGCATAATGGACTAGTATCCATCGCATACTAGCCCATTATATGCCACTTGTGCCGCGTAAACACACGACCGAATTGTCCGGCAAACATAAGGCACGTACACACCTTCGGACTTTTTGACAACAAACATGCAAATTAGCTGTTTTGGAGCAACATCCGACCGTGTGTACGCTCCATCGGACAAACTTTTTTGGTTTTCATCTGACTTTTGTTGGCTGTGCGAGCGGACAAACTTTTTGACAACATAAGTCCGATGGAGCAAAGTCCGATCGTGTGTACAGAAAACCATCGGACTTTTGTACAAGGTACAAACACGCATGCTCAGAACCATTGCAAAAGATCAGATAACAATACAGAAGTTGACCAAAGGGTGGCGCCGGAGTAATTGAACGTCGTCTTTTGAAGTGTCGTCAGTACATTGAAACGTCACTACGTTCGTGTTTGTTGCCTAAAAAGTCCGACCGTGTGTATGCAATACAAACTTGTGGACTACGCCCTTTGTACAAAAGTCCACGGGAAAGTTTGTACAAAGTCCGATCGTGTGTATGAGGCTTAAGTCCGCCGGACCGCATTACGCCGGACAATTCGATTGTGTGTGGGCTCCAGCGGACTTTTTCATCGTAAAGTCCGGCGGACTTAGAAAGTAGTTTTGACTTAAAATTTGTCCGCGGACTGACGCATGCTCAGAAGCAAGTACGAGAAGGAAGCTATTGGCTATTGAACTTCCTTCTTCTAGTCCCGTCGTACGTGCTGTACGTCACCGCGTTAGAAATTGACAGACTTTCGGAGTGTCCGTGTGTGGCCAAGTCCGTTCGTTAAAAAAGTCCGGCGGATTGTTTGCCGGATTGTTTGCCGGACTAAGTCCGCCGCACAATTCGGTCGTGTGTACGCGCATTACCTGCAAAAGAATCCAACGACGTCCCCTGTGTAGGCAACGTCCATCTTCTGGCCCCTCTTCCTTCCGGGCCGCGGACTCCAGCTCTGTGATTCGCCGGAGCTGCGTGACATCACTCCAGCACATGCGTGATTAACGGCACAGGCTAGGGAATAAACGGCACTTTCTTTCTTCCCTGCGCATGCGTCGCTGGAGTTTTTTCGGCAGACTACCAGTGAAATATCTCCTAAACGGCGCACATTTAGGAGATATTTCCACTACCTATAGGTAAGCCTTAATCTAGGCTTAACTATAGGTAGAAGTCCAAAAAGTGGGTTTACAACCACTTTAACTAAAAAATGAATAGTCCAGCCGTGTTAAAAGTAACAAGACAGCCCTCTACAGACGGTTGATCATTTCGACCACAAAACCTGTCCGATTTTGTCCGAAACTCGTGTTGCATACACGCGGTCGCACAAAGTTGTCGGAAAAATCCGATCGTTCTGAACGGGGTGACGTCAAATACGCACGTCGGGACTATAAACGGGCCAGTAGCCAATAGCTTTCGTCTCTTAGTTTATTCTGAGCATGCGTGGCACTTTGTCCGTCCGTCTGAATTGTCTACACGCGATCGGAATTTATGCGATCGCATTTTAATGAGTGAAATAAGTATTTGATCCTCTCAGCAAGAATTCTGGCTCCCAGGTTTCTTATACAGGTAATGAGCTGAGATTAGGAGCACTCTCTTAAAGGGAGTGCTCCTAATCTCAGCTTGTTAGCTGTATAAAATACACCTGTCCACAGAAGCAATCAATCAGATTCCAATCTCTTCACCTTGACCAAGACCAAAGAGCTGTCCAAGGATGTCAAGGACAAGATTGGAGACCTACACAAGGCTGGAATGGGCTACAAGACCATCGCCAAGCAGCTTGGTGAGAGGGTGAGAACAGTTGGTGCGATTATTCACAAATAGAAGAAAGACAAAATAACTGTCAATCTCCCACAGTCTGGGGCTCCATGCAAGGTCTCAACTTGTGGAGTTTCAATGATCATGAGAACGGTGAGGAATCAGCCCAGAACTACACAGGACAATATTGTCAATGATCTCAAGGCATCTGGGACCATAGTCACCAAGAAAACAATTGGTAACCCACTGCCTTGTGAAGGACTAAAATCCTGCAGCTCCCTCTGCTCAAGAAATAACATGTACAAGTCAGTCTGAAGTTTTCTAATGAACATCTGAATGATTCAGAGGAGAACTGGGGGAAAGTGTTGTGATCAGATGAGACCAAAATCAAGCTCTTTGGCATCAACTCAACTCACCATGTTTGGAGGAGGAGGAGGAATGCTGCCTATGACCCCAAGAACACCATCCCCCACCGTCATACATGGAGGTCCTATGACCCTAAGAACACCATCCCCCACTGTCATACATGGAGGTCCTATGACCACAAGAACACCATCCCCCACCGTCATACATGGAGGTCCTATGACCCTAAGAACACCATCCCCCACTGTCATACATGGAGGTCCTATGACCACAAGAACACCATCCCCCACCGTCATACATGGAGGTCCTATGACCCTAAGAACACCATCCCCCACTGTCATACATGGAGGTCCTATGACCACAAGAACACCATCCCCCACCGTCATACATGGAGGTCCTATGACCCTAAGAACACCATCCCCCACCGTCATACATGGAGGTCCTATGACCACAAGAACACCATCCCCCACCGTCATACATGGAGGTCCTATGACCCTAAGAACACCATCCCCCACCGTCATACATGGAGGTCCTATGACCACAAGAACACCATCCCCCACCGTCATACATGGAGGTCCTATGACCCTAAGAACACCATCCCCCACAGTCATACATGGAGGTCCTATGACCCTAAGAACACCATCCCCCACCGTCATACATGAAGGTCCTATGACCACAAGAACACCATCCCCCACCGTCATACATGGAGGTCCTATGACCCTAAGAACACCATCCCCCACCGTCATACATGGAGGTCCTATGACCCTAAGAACACCATCCCCCACCTTCGTACATGGAGGTCCTATGACCACAAGAACACCATCCCCCACCGTCATACATGGAGGTCCTATGACCCTAAGAACACCATCCCCCACCGTCATACATGGAGGTCCTATGACCACAAGAACACCATCCCCCACCGTCATACATGGAGGTCCTATGACCCTAAGAACACCATCCCCCACCGTCATACATGGAGGTCCTATGACCACAAGAACACCATCCCCCACCGTCATACATGGAGGTCCTATGACCCTAAGAACACCATCCCCCACAGTCATACATGGAGGTCCTATGACCCTAAGAACACCATCCCCCACCGTCATACATGAAGGTCCTATGACCACAAGAACACCATCCCCCACCGTCATACATGGAGGTCCTATGACCCTAAGAACACCATCCCCCACCGTCATACATGGAGGTCCTATGACCCTAAGAACACCATCCCCCACCGTCATACATGGAGGTCCTATGACCACAAGAACACCATCCCCCACCGTCATACATGGAGGTCCTATGACCCTAAGAACACCATCCCCCACTGTCGTACATGGAGGTCCTATGACCACAAGAACACCATCCCCAACCATCAAACATGGAGGTGGAAATTTTATGCTTTGGCTGTGTTTTTCTGCTAAGGGGACAGGACCACCTCACCCCATTAAATGGATGATGGACGAGGCCCATGTACCACCAAATCTTTGGTGGTACATGGGCATGCGCCATAGACAGCGGTGCCTGTCTTTCGGCAAAAATCTCCTAAACCGTGTAGGTTTAGGAGATATTTCTTGGACCTACAGGTAAGCCTTAATCTAGGCTTACCTGTAGGTCAAAGTTGGTTGTAAGGGTTTACAACCACTTTAAAATATATGGGAGAAGTGTCAGAATAGGGCTGGTAGGCAAGTGGTTAATGGCTAATGATTAAGGTTAAAGGTCCTCCTGAGAAGGTTGCAGTGAGCCTCTCCCAGGCATAACACAAATGCCCACTCAATGTGGCCTTTCACATTCAAGGATGAACGGGCGTGGGGGTAGTTGGCTCACACTTGCATGTCCTACCTCCCTTTAGGTGGCAATTAATAATGAAACTGGTAACAGAATTTGGGTTAATAAGATATTTTACCTCCCTGGTGGACTGCTGCATGGCAACGGGCTTTTTTATTTCGGTGGGGGGAATTCTCGGCACCTCAGGCCTGGACACAAGTGTCATCCTTGTCTCTGTAATATTAACAGCGTCGGAGAATGTTTTTCAGGTCCCAAATGTACTTAATGCGATGCA
Organism: Lithobates pipiens; assembly: GCF_037356315.1. Lineage (NCBI taxonomy): Eukaryota > Metazoa > Chordata > Amphibia > Anura > Ranidae > Lithobates > Lithobates pipiens. The sequence goes on along the minus strand of NW_027507686.1, from coordinate 8,745,705 downwards.
CAGTTTAACACCTCTCTTAACAGATTCCTCCTGACAGCCAATGCGCACAATATTGTTTTAAAGAGGCATTTGGGAGCCATTGTGAGAGCCGAGATTGTTATGGATGCCGAGCATTAACTTCACGCACTTAACTAAATGTTTGTATTGAGAAGAGGCTCTCCTGAACTTTGCCACTTTCAGTGCCGCCATCGTCACTTTCTCAAGATAGAAATATTCCTGGTGCTCATTTTTCCAAACAGTTCTCAGAGAAGCTTCATAAATCTCTCCAGTTTCATTTCTCATCTCTAAATCCATTTCATTTCTGTTCACATCTTATCTTTCTCTTTTGTCTCTTCTATCTTCATCCTTCTTTTCATCTTCCTCTCTTTCTTTCCTTTATTTATTCCATTTTTTTCTGCTTAATTTCCCAATCTGGTTTCCTATCTACCTTTCTCTTATTTCTTTTCTTGGGTCTCCTCAGTACCCTACTTCATTTTGTATTGGGTCTCCACTGTACCCTACTTCATTTTGTATTGGGTCTCCTCAGTACCCTACTTCCTTTTGTCTTGGGTCTCTTCAGTACCCTACTTCATTTTGTATTGGGTCTCCACTGTACCCTACTTCATTTTGTCTTGGGTCTCCTCAGTACCCTACTTCCTTTTGTCTTGGGTCTCTTCAGTACCCTACTTTTTTTTGTCTTGGGCCTCTTCAGTACCTGACTTTTTTTGTCTTGGGTCTCCTCAGTACCCTACTTCCTTTTGTCTTGGGTCTCCTCAGTACCCTACTTCCTTTTGTCTTGGGTCTCTTCAGTACCCTACTTCATTTTGTCTTGGGTCTCCTCAGTACCCTACTTCCTTTTGTCTTGGGTCTCTTCAGTACCCTACTTCCTTTTGTCTTGGGTCTCTTCAGTACCCTACTTCATTTTGTCTTGGGTCTCCTCAGTACCCTACTTCCTTTTGTCTTGGGTCTCTTCAGTACCCTACTTTTTTTTGTCTTGGGCCTCTTCAGTACCTGACTTTTTATGTCTTGGGTCTCCTCAGTACCCTACTTCATTTTGTATTGGGTCTCCTCAGTACCCTACTTCATTTTGTCTTGGGTCTCCTCAGTACCCTACTTCCTTTTGTCTTGGGTCTCTTCAGTACCCTACTTTTTTTTGTCTTGGGCCTCTTCAGTACCTGACTTTTTTTGTCTTGGGTCTCCTCAGTACCCTACTTCATTTTGTATTGGGTCTCCTCAGTACCCTACTTTTTTTGTCTTGGGTCTCTTCAGTGCCCAACTTTTTTTTTTGTCTTGGGTCTCTGAAGAATATTATTAATGTCTATATTCTCGTATCTCAGAGGCGTTTCCGAATCAATAGCATTGATAGTGAAACTTACTTAAAAGAAAGTGTGAGTTTATTTGTCACACAATTGACATCATAAATACAATGTAAAAAGTATAATAGTTCAGTTCAGTGTAGGTAAAAATATATGAAATAGAATAGTTATAAAGCTGTAATAAGCTTATGAAAGCTTGTGTGTTTCAATGGTTGCTGTCTCCTGTGTCCTTCAAGCAGCAACAGGAAATGACGTTCTTAGACTTCTGGCAGAATTCAGCTGTCCCAATTCATCAGTCTCTGTATGAATATGTCAGGGTGTGTGTGGGTGTCTGAGAGTGAGTGAGTGCCCCTTCAATCTGGAAGCATAGGCTTATATGCAACATGTGAACATCATAACCTCACAAACTTAGAACCTTGTATGGCACACATTCATTTCTGCTAACTTCCGCAATGTGCAATCCAAAAGTAGATACTAACTCAGAGAGTCATATGGAGCTTGATTGACAAGCTCACATGTAACACTCCATACGTGACATAATGTGCTGTTCATATAATGTCATAACCATACATTTACATAATATGAACACATATTAGCAACTTTACATTAAGTAACTATGTACTAATATGTATTAACATGACTGAGACTTCTCTAAACTTATTTTAACAAGATATAATCCACAATGTATCATTGCTTTAGCTACGTAGACACATGTCTATTTTTGTCTTCTCATGACATTCTGTACCAAGATACCATATATGTCATACTCAGATTGACTACATCAGAAACTTATTACTAACTCAGCTTTAGATGAGGATATGTTTCACTGAACACTTGATCAAGGTCATTCACACATACTATTTATTGAAACCTGTGGAAACCTGCGTTACATCAGAGGGTGCGGGGTCACCCATACGTCACTGGGGAACCCCTGGCTTCCCTCACCAACATCAGAGGGGCGGGGTCAGGTGACGGGTGGCCCCGCCCTCCTAATATAAGAAACGTCAGCGCTGGGATCCACGCAGTGTCTCCGGAGTGGAGACAGAAGACGGATGTATGGACAGCGCTGGACTGAGAGATTCCCCCGTTGCTGGATATGATCATCCATCGCTGGACCCCGGAGACCCGTCGCTGGATAGCAAGAGTGGATTAGCACCGCTGGAATCTTTTTTTTATTTTTTTTATTTTTAATAAAGGAATTTTTCAAAAGTGTGTTTGTCTTATTTAACCATTTTTACACTTTCTTTGTGAAATGGTAGGAAAAGTACCCCCTTACCATTTCAAACAGGGGGGGGTGGGATCTGGGGGTCCCCTTGTTAAAGGGGGCTTCCAGATTCTGATAAGCCCCTCGCCTACAGACCCTCACAACCACCGGCCAGGGTTGTGAGGATGAGGCCCTTGTCCTCATCAACATGGGGACAAGGTGCTTTGAGGGGTCACAGACCCCCAAAGCATCCTCCCAATGTTGAGGGTATGTGGCCTGGTACGGTTCAGGAGGGAGGGGGGGCCGCTCTCTCGTCCCCCCCTTTTCCTGCGGCCTGCCAGGTTGCGTGCTCGGATAAAGGGTCTGGTATGGATTTTTAGGGGGACCCCCACGTCAATTTTTTTTTTTAATTTGATGCGGGGTTCCCCTTAATATCCATATCAGACCTGAAGGGTCTGGTATGGATATTTAGAGGGACCCCCACGTCAATTTTTTTTTAAATTTGACACGGGGTTCCCCTTAATATCCATGTCAGACCTGAAGGGCCTGGTAATTGAATTTAGGGGAACCCCCACGCTTTTTATTTATTTTATTTTTTTTTATCAATGAATGAATGAATTGTCGGCTAATGCAGAGAACACTCATTGAATGTTCTCTGTATTACAGAGACCCGACAATTTAGCCGCAAGTGATTTTAAAAGACTTTTTTTCCTGCACAAATGACACTTTGTGCAGTGACAGTTCTAAGCCCCAGAAACATGCGCCCCTTCACAGGCATACTATAGATACCCCCCAGCTATGAAATTTAAAGGAATATTACACTTTTATTGTTTCACTTTAATCATTATTAAAATCACTGCTCCTGAAAAAACGGCCGTTTTTAAAACTTTTTTTGCATTGATCCATGTCCCCTGGGGCAGGACCCGGGTCCCCAAACACTTTTTAGGACAGTAACTTGCATATTACCCTTTAAAATGAGCACTTTAGATTTCTCCCATAGACTTGTATAGGGTGTTCCGGCTTTTCAAATTTGCCACGAACAGCCCAAATTGTTCACTGTTCGCTGAACAGGCCAACAGGCAATGTTCGAGTAGAACATGAGTTTGACACAAACTCGAAGCTCATCCCTAGTTACAAGGGATATTTACATTCCTTGTAATAGGAATAAAAGTGACACAATATATATATTTTTTTATTTATTAAAAAGAACAGTGAAAAAATAAAAGGTAAAATAAATAGGAAATTATTTTTTTTAAAACACGCCTCGTCCCGCCAAGTTTGCACGCAGAAGTGAAAGCACTTGCGAGTAGCGCCCGCATATGAAAACGGTGTTCAAACCACACATGTGAGGTATCGCCACGATCGGTAGAGTGAGAACAATAATTCTATCCTTAGACCTCCTCTATAACTCAAAACATGCAACCTGTAGAATTTTTTTAACGTCCCCTATGGAGATTTTTAAGGGTAAAGATTTGTCACCATTCGCCATCAGCAGCAAATAAACAGGTGGCACAGTGGTGTAGTGGGTAGCACTCTCACCTAGCAGTAAAAAGGGTCACTGGTTCGAATCCCAACCAGGACACTACCTGCCTGGAGTTTGCATGTTCTCTCTGTACCTGCATAGGTTTCCTCCGGGTACTCCGGTTTCCTCCCACACTCCAAAGACACACTGGTAGGTTAATTGGCTTCTGTCTAAATTGGCCCTAGTATATGATTGTGAGTTAGGGGTAGGGATCGATGTGAATGTACAATATATATGTAAAGCGCTGCATAAATTGATGGCGCGATATAAGTACCCTGTCTGCCTCATGCAGATATACTGCGGCAGAAGGGCGTGTACAGGCAGATTAACGTACCTGTATATTGCCCTTTAAGAGGAACGTGGTAGTAAAAACAAATTTTTTTTTAATAGTCATGAGTCAATTACACACTGGATATAAAACACCTCTGTGTGATAAAAGCTTAAAATACCGAAAAAAAAAAAAAATCAACCAAGTCCTTACCGGGAGGACCGTGATCGTGGGTCCCGCGGGGATACCCGCGAGCGTCTCGCGGTGAGGAAGAACGGGGAGATGCTAATTTAAACAAGCATTTCCCCGTTCTGCCTAGTGACACATCACTTATCAGCTCTCCCTGTAATCGGGAACGGCGATCAGTGACGTGTCACACACAGCCCCTCCCCCCCAGTTAGAATCACTCCCTAGGACACACTTAACCCCTACAGCGCCACCTAGTGGTTAACCCCTTCACTGCCAGTGCCATTTTTACAGTAATCAATGCAATTTTTTAGCATTGATCGCCGTATTAATGCCAATGGTCCCAAAAATGTTTCAAAATGTGTCTTCCATAATGTCGCAGTCACGATAAAAATCGCTGATCGCCGACATTACTAGTAAAAAATTCTCAATAAAAATGCCATAAAACGATCCCCTATTTTGTAGACGCTATAACTTTTGCGCAAATCAATCAATAAACGCTTATTGCGATTTTTTTTAACCAAAAATATGTAGAAGAATACGTATCGGCCTATACTGAGGGAAAAAAAATGTTTTTTTAATATATTTTTTGGGGATCTTTACTACTAATATTGCGTTTTTTCAAAAATGTCGCAATTTTTTTTGTTTAAAGCGCAAAAAATAAAAACCGCAGAGGTGATCAAATAGCACCAAAAGAAATCTCTATTTGTGGGGGGGAAAGGACGTCGATTTTGTTTGGGAGCCACATCGCATGACCGCGCAATTGTCAGTTAGACCCCTTTCACACTGGGACGTTTTTCAGGCGCTTTAGCGTTTAAAAAAAAGCGCCTGTAAAGCACTTGAAAGAAGCCGCAACTGCAATCCCAATGAAAAAAATTACCTGTTTGCAACATTTTTATAACAAAATATAAAAAAAAATATAAAAAATAAAAAAAAAAAATTGGTCTTTTAAATTTTTTTTTACAAAAAATAAAAACCGTAGAGGTGATCAAATACCACTAAAAGAAAGCTCTACTTGTGGGGAAAAAATGCTAAAAATTTCATATGGTTACAGTGTTGTATGACGGCGCAATTGTCACTCAAAGTGCAACAGCGATGAAAGCTGAAAATTAGTCTGGGCAGGAGGGGGGTTTAAGTGCCCGGTAAGCAAGTGGTTAAGACCCCTTTCACACTGGGGCGTTTTTCAGGCGCTTTAGCGTTAAAAAAAGCGCATGTAAAGTGCCTGAAAGAAGCCGCAACTGCAATCCCAATGTAAAAGCCCGAGTGCTTCCACACCGAGGCGCTGCGCTGGCAGGAGGGCGTCAAAAAAAGTCCTGCAAGCAGCTTCTTTGCAGCGCTTTTGGAGCGGTGAATACAACGCTCCTAAAGCGCCCCTTCCCATTGAAATCAATGGGAAGCGCCTGCAAAACGCCCGAAAAGCTCCTGAAAAGCGCTTTTGGCAGAAGCGCTTTGTGGGCGCTTTCAACCCTTTATTTGGCCACTAGCAGGGGTTAAAAGCGCCCCAATAGCGCTCGAAAAACGCTGGTAAAAACACTGGTAAAGCGCTGCTAGTTTAAACGGCGCTTTATAAGCGTTTTTCGGGCGCTGACATTGTGAAAGGGCTCTTAAAGCACTCGGGGCTTTCACATTGGGATTGCAGATGAGGCTTCTTTCAAGCGCTTCACAGGCGTTTTTTTTTTTTTTTACGCTGAGCCCTTGTACACACGGTCGGAATGTGTCCGATCGGACAGTTTTGTCGGATATTCTGACTGTGTGTGGTCTCCATCGGGCTGTTTCCGTCGGAATATCCGACGGACCAACTTTTCCAACTTGCCGGTAAAATTTTCTGACAAACTGCTCCGATCGGACATACTCCGATGATGTGTAGAGAATTCCGATCGGACAAAGTGCCACGCATGCTCAGATCAAATTCCTACACCAAAGCTATTGGCTACTAGCCTGAACGTAGTCCCGTCGTAATTAAATAACGTCATCACGTCGGATTTTCCGACAACTTTGTCCTACCGTGTGTATGCAAGAGTTTCGGACAAAATCCATCAGACAAAATCCGACGGACAAAATCCGATGGATTTGGTTGTCGGAATCTCCGACCGTTTGTACAAGGGCTTAAGCGCCTGAAAAACGCCTGAAAAATGCCCCAGTGTGAAAGGGGTCTTAAAGCGACGCAGCGCCAAATCGCAAAAAAAAAAGTGCTTTGGTTCAGGAAGTGGGTAAATCCTTTCCGGGGGGGGGGCTGAAGCGGTTAAATAACAACAATGACAATCTTACTTCTTTTTTCCGTAAGCTGCTGCCTATTATTTTGTCACTCTGCCAGCAGAGGACGGCACCTTGGGAAGAATCCGCTTTTCACGGAAGAAAGAAAGAAAAAATAAATTCTGTAAGATAACTCGAATTGATCTTTTGAAAAATATTGCCGCAAACTGAATAAAATAGTGGTCTACGCCGTGATTAATGCCAAGGCATTATGGCGGGACTGCGCTCAATGATAATAATTCAAAGTCAGGACTGCAGCCTTAAATGCACTTCTGATTGAAATCACAGCAATTTCTTAAAAAAAAATAAAAAAAAATAATAATAAATAAATAAAAAATGAATAAAAAATATAAAGTTCTTCGGCAGCACAGAAGGAACCGTTTTTCTTGTGATCCGGGTTTGATTAAAGTTTGCTTTATTTTCTGTAAACATGGATGTGAGTGGAGGCACAGGTGGGGAGAACTGCTGGCTTGGCGGTATTTTTATGTGCAATTTCTCTATATTGTTCTTGTAATGATTTGTGTTTACACGCAGCCATTTATGAGCCTTTGCCCACGGCGGAAGCGCGGTAGGAAGGGACAGCCAAAATAGGGCCATTCTGCTATTTTTGTTGATTTTTTTTTTTTTTTTTGTTAGTTTATTGTTCTGTTTTAATTTTTTTTTTTTTTTTTTTTTCACCGAGCGATCATAAAGAGCAGCAAATTATCCAACACTTGTTCCTCCAGAAAATAGCACAATGCGGAGCATAGTCCCGCTGATCCACGAGAAGTTTTATTTACGCAAGTAAAAAAAAAAAAAAAAAAAAAAAAAAAAGAAAAGGGCGCCCCTTGTAAAAAAAAAGAAAAAAAAAAAAAAAGAAAGAGGCAGAAGTTGGGTCCTAAGAATATCAGATCGCTAGGGTGATGTTGATTTAAAAAAGGTATAAAAAGAAAAAAAAAAAAGAAAAAAAAAGAAAATGCCGTACTGTGTAATACCAGGACAACTGTCCGTAATTTGTCTGCACAGTTCCACATCTTGCTTCGCCAATGCTGTCCCCTGGTCCATGTTCTGGCATCACAGCTTAACCCTAAATGCAAGCTAGTAGTTTAACCACTTCAATACCGGGCACTTTTACCCCCTTCCTGCCCAGGCCAATTTTCAGCTTTCGGCGCTGTCACACTTTGACTGACAATTGCGCGGACATGCAACGCTGTAGACATTTTTATCATTTTTTTTCCACACACGTTAAGCTTGCTTTTGGTGGTATTTAATCCCTGGTGGGTTTTTGCTATAAAAAAATAAATAAAAAAAAGACCAAGAAATTGTAACAAAAAAAAACCTTTTTCCTAGTTTCTGTCAGTAAAATTTTATAAATAAGTAACGTTTCTCCTTCACTGATGTACGCTGATGAGACGGCACTGATGGGCACTGTTAGGCTGCACCTATGAGAGGGCACTGAAGGGCACTGATGTGGCTGCATTAATATGCCTCACTGATAGGTGGGACTGATATGCGGCACTGATGAGCACTGATAGGCAGCACTGATGGGCACTGATAGGCAGCACTGATGGGCACTGATAGGCATTACTGATGAGACGGCACTGAAGGGCACTGATGTGGCTGCTCTAATATGATGTGGGGACTTGCTTTCATTTCCTGCTGTTTCGCAGCCAGATGCCCACTATGAATGCATGATCTTGTATGGCACTGATGAGCACTGATAGGCAGCACTGATAGGCACTGCTAGGCAGCACTAATGGGCACTGATAGGCAGCACTGATAGGCACTGCTAGGCAGCACTGATAGGCACTGCTAGGCAGCACTAATGGGCACTGATAGGGAGCACTGATGAGACGGCACTAAAGGGCACTGATGTGGCTCTAAAATGATGTGGGGACTTGCTTTCATTTCCTGCTGTTTCACAGCCAGATGCCCACTATAAATGCATGATCTTGTATGGCACTGATATGCGGCACTGATGAGCACTGATAGGCAGCACTGATAGGCAGCACTGATAGGCACTGCTAGGCAGCACTGATGGGCACTGATAGGCACTGCTAGGCAGCACTGATGGGCACTGATAGACAGCACTGATGGGCACTGATAGATAGCACTGATGGGCACTGATAGGCGGCACTGATGAGCACTGATAGGCGTAACTTATGGGCAATGATAGACAGCATTGATAGGAGGCACTGATGGGCACCGATAGGTGGCACTCATGAGCACTGATAGGCAGCACTGATGGGCAATGATAGACAGCACCGAGAGGTGGCATTGATTGGCACTGACGGGCAGCACTAGGGAGCACTGATGGCCAGCACTGATGAGCAGGCACTGAAAGGCAGCTCTGATTGGTCTCACTGATGGGCATAAATTGGCATCACAGATGGGCACAGACTGGCATTACTGATGGACACTGTTGGGGGTGCACTGTAATCAGTTCCCTGTACAGGTCTCCACTGTGAGGAGATGCCACTGATCAGCAGTCCTCTCAATCTTTGTCAGTGTGAGACGAGGAGAGCTGATTACGGCACTTCTGTGATTGGACACAGCCAATCACATGGGTAAAGTGCCGCGTAATCGGCTCTTTACCGTGATCAGGGTTGTGCTGTGTCCCAGTGACAGGGCACATCCGCGGGTGTACGAGAGCGGTGAGACCGGGGCGACGTCATACGATGCCATCCCAGAACGAGAGGCGATCCCGTTTGCCCTCATTTTATTATACGGCGGGCGGGAGGTGATTAAAGAGGATTTTCAATCATTTTTGAAAAAAAAATAAGTCAGCAGCTACGGGGGATGAGCTACGCATTACGCCACCCGCTGCTGCCCTACGGAACTAACACGATTGTCGGCTTTACATGCTGTGTTTTTATCATCTTTATGTGAGTAGTTTGTGTTTGAACACAAAAATGAAATCTTATACTTAAGCGGTAGCACTATAGATCTTTTCTTTCTACCCATGACCTGAGATTGTGAGAGAAGTTTATGGTCCGTGTTAACCCTTTTGATACCCGCATGCTTGACCACCTGATTGCACAGGGGTCTGTGCCATAAGGTGAGAGGGATTAGTTAGACCGGAGGTGGAGGGATTGTCACGCTACTGTGGGAAAAAAAAAAGACTTACTGTATTTATCGGCGTATAACACGCGCCGGCGTATAACACGCACCCCAAGTTTAGGAGGGAAGTTTAAGGAAAAAAACTTTTAGGAGGCAAGTTTAAGGAAAAAACCTTACATTTTAAATGCCCATCAATGTAGCCTTCCACTGTCCCCCTGCAGCCCTACACTGTCCCCCTGCCACCCTACACTGTCCCCCTGCCACCCTACACTGTCCCCCTGCAGCCTTCCACAAAATTGCAGTATGGTAAGTTTTAAATTTACCGCCGCCGCCGCGATCTTCGGCTCCTGCCGCCGCGATCTTCGGCTCCTCCCGCCGCCACCGTCGAGATCTTCGGCTCCTCCCGCCACCGCCGTCGAGATCTTTGGCTCCTCCCGCCGCCGACATAGACCGAGCCGAGCCGAGGGTACTCGGCTACTCGGCTCTGCTCGCAGTAACGCCCCCGTCCCACCCCTTGTCCTGGCTCCTGTGATGGATACAACACTGGGCCAATGGTGGGATGTAAAGGCTAGGAGGCGGGACTGGGCGTGACTGAGAGCGGAGCCGAGTACACAGTACACTCGGTCATTGTCGGCGGCGCTTCCACAGAGCGCAGATCGGCGGGGGGATCGGTGTATAACACGCACCCACGATTTTCCCCCGATTTTAAGTGGAAAAAAGTGTGTGTTATACGCCGATAAATACGGTACGTCAGTGCTACAGTTTGAACTTAAAAACGTATTTGTGTGGACTGTGAAGTCAAGTCATGGATTGTGGAAACTATCTAGTGTGGGGTGATTGTATATAGTGTATACCACATTTACCACTGACTAATGCAGAGTTGCAATGCAAGGAGATCAGCTAAAAGTAGTTGGATCTGTATGTGCGTTATAATTAATCAAAATTAGTCGATTAATCGATAAAAAAAAAAAAAACGATGAATCGAACACAACATTTTTAATCAGTAACAGCCCTAATATATTTGTATAGCGAATCTGAAAAAAAAAAAAAAGCTCTTCAGAGCAATCTGCCTCCCAAAGATCACAGCCAAGAACAAAAATTCAGATGGGGAGCAGAGCAGCACTGCAGCCATCCTTCCTCAAGCACATGAAAGTCTCGGCCAGAAGTAAAAGGCATCTTCCGTTTGATCCTTGTAGTTTCTCTAAGGGTGATGATCATTAACAAGGACACATGGTCTGATGATTCGGATCCCTGGTAAGTACCATCAATTCATCTCTTGATAGCTTTAATGGTCAGTCAAACACAACTCTTTATTTTTTTATTTTTTTTATCTCCATTCCAATCAATTATGCATTCACAAGCCAACTAGGATTTTTTTCCACGGGATGGAACGTCTCCAACGAATTCTCCATGGGTACCGTGGGATGTAAATGCAACTTAACATCACTAAACCAAGGTCAACCTTATCAACATCTATTTTTCTATCCAAGAAAAATATTAGCGATGGAGGAAAAAAATACTTAAGATGGTTTTTTGAGTTGTTTTTCCCCCATAATCCCCCGATGTGAAGTCAGAACACAAACACGTAGGAGAATCTGGCCTTTGTAGTAAATATAAAAGCCGGGGATCTATCGGCGAGGGTGTCATGGAATGTGACAGCGGTCAGAATGCTTCCTGACAATCCAAACAAGCAATGTTCCAACGTGTCAGTGGTGATATATTATGTGAATTATCCATAACTGTCCTGCAGCATTATCAAGATGCTTTATTTATTTAACCCCACGAGGGTTGTCCGCTTACTGTCTGCTGAGCTGATCAGACTTGACAATGAAGACATCACAGGCGTCCACAAGCTCTTTTAATTGGAATTAATTTTTTTCGAGCCGAGCTAGCATCGAGTTGATGTGCTCCGACACCTCGAGCTACTGAACTGTCAACGCCACAGGGGCATTCTCGTCAAAACAAGTCTGACGTGACTTTAATCTATGTGTTTTGACAAATGTATTAGCATGTGGCGTCAAAAAAAAAAGAAAAAAAAAAGAGAGAGATAACTTGGCTAGGGTTGCCAAACTTGTTGGTTGGTGACATCGCAAGTTTAAATGTGTGTAATTATTGAGTTTACAAAATACAAATGATGTGCCGCATATTGGAAGAATGCATATTGGCTTAGATCGCATATTGGCTTAGATCGCATATTAACTTAGATCGCATATTGGCTTAGATCGCATATTGGCTTAGATCGCATATTAACTTAGATCGCATATTGGCTTAGATCTCATATTGGCTTAGATCGCATAATAACTTAGATCGCATATTGGCTTAGATCGCATATTGGCTTAGATCGCATATTGGCTTAGATTGCATATTGACTTAGATCGCATATTAACTTAGATCGCATATTTTCTTAGATTGCATATTGACTTAGATCGCATATTGGCTTAGATCGCATATTGGCTTAGATTGCATATTGACTTAGATCGCATATTGGCTTAGATCGCATAATGACTTAGATTGCATATTGGCTTATATCGCATATTGGCTTAGATCGCATATAGACTTAGATCGCATATTGGCTTAGATCGCATATTGACTTAGATCGCATATTGGCTTAGATCGCATATTAACTTAGATCGCATATTGGCTTAGATCGCATATTGACTTAGATCGCATAATGGCTTAGATCGCATATTGGCTTAGATCGCATATTGACTTAGATCGCATAGTGGCTTAGATCGCATATTGACTTAGATCGCATATTGGCTTAGATCGCATATTGGCTTAGATCGCATATTGACTTAGATCGCATATTGACTTAGATCGCATATTGGCTTAGATCGCATATTAACTTAGATCGCATATTGGCTTAGATCGCATATTGGCTTAGATCTTGGTATCTAAGAAAAGGGAAATGGGTCATTGGGTACGCTGCATGTTTGAATAAGAACGCTAATGCAGTAAAACAAAGACTTGGATTTTTTTATAGTCTCCCATGGCAGAGTTCTTTTGTTTTCTACTGAATGTATTCACTGTGTTTCCATCGTGGGAATTTTTTTTTTTTTTTTGCACTTGTAAGGTATATTTAAAACCCAATCCTGAGCTAAACATTCCCCTAAAAGACAGTACAGTGGTTTAAAGTGGTTGTAAACCCTCCCCAACAACTTTATCCCATGTAAATGTAAACTGGGTGGCACAGTGGTGTAGTGGTTAGCACTCTCACCTAGCAGTAGGAAGGGTCACTGGTTCAGAATCCCAGCCGTGACACTACCTGCCTGGAGTTTGCATGTTCTCCCTGTGCCTGCGTGGGTTTCCTCCAGGTACTCCAGTTTCCTCCCACAATCCAAAGACATGCAGGTAGGCTAATTGGCCTCTGTCCAAAATTGGCCCCTAGTATATGAATGGGGGGCCTTGGATTGTGGGCTCCTTGAGGGTAGGGACTGATGTGAGTGTGCAATGTACAGGCATAGGGATAATTGTAGACACTCACTCAGGATGGACTGGTGTCTTTATTCAATCTTACTAACTATGAAATCAGCATAAAAAACCCTAATGAACACTGCTTGTAGATATCTCCTTACTCGCTTAGTATTGTTGTAATCCTTTTTGTTCTTTAGAATGAAGTCACTGAGCATGCCCAGATCTCCCCTGATTTACGGCACACTCTCTATGTGCTTATCTATCTGTTATCAGGACTTCCTACGGCACACAGCACTGAACTCCCAGGAGACTTCAGAATCATTCAGAGCTTTCTCCTACACACCATGTGACCATGTGACATGACATGCAGTGTAAACTTGGCCATTACTGCAGTCTTATCAGCTGAAGCTGATAAGACTGGCAAAGGGAAACATTAGACATCGGCACAAGTAAATACTATAAAATAAAACAAGTCAGCTATGAACAGGGAAGTGTCAGGGCTGGCTTAGCCCTTCCTCCTCTGGGCTGGCCGCTCAGCTGTCGGCTAATTGCCAGCTCTCTTCTCTCTCTTCAGTTACCAGCTGTTCCCGATGATGCTCGTCTGGCCTGCCTATATAAAGTCTTGCAGCTCATTTCTCCATTGCCTTCACGTTTGGTCACATCAATAGGAACCATCTCCTGCTGTTGTTTCAAGACTGGCTTGCTAACATCCCTCCTGGCTTCCATCCTGCTTGCAGTTGCTCTCTGTGGATCCCTGACGTCTGGACTGGCTGATTACCCAATCTGGTTTATGAACTTTGGACTGGCTGACTACCCACTCTGGCTATGCTTGACTACGTTTTTTCCTATTTATCTTTTTATTTTTATTAATAAACAAGTGTGATTAGATTGTACTTCTGTCTCTGTCTGTTTCATGGTTCCTGACAGGAAGCAGGGTTGCCATGGAAACATTGGATTGAAAAGGAGGCTTGGTTAACAGTACAGGAACTGCTCAATGTAAGGGCGGAAATTCACTCCACTGTGGACTCAATACCTAAGATGGCGCTGCCTAACCCCTGGAAACAAGTTTTTTAAAGTTTCTTTAAACAGTAAGTAATATGCGATTTGGACTCGATTACAGTGGCTATAGTCTGATAATGACTTATTATAATGGACTAAATGAAAAGCATCATCAGAGTGGGAGAGTTTACTTCCTCTTTAATGGTTAACACTTCTGCCCTGTAGAAATGGGGCCCTCACTTGTAGTAAACCTTCTTCCTTATAAGATGTCCTCAGACTTATGGGTTTAAAGTTGCCTAGTATCATTCAAGCTGTCGCCATGACTCCACCTTAAAAAAGGGCTCCTCGCTCTCTTCACTCTCACAGTGTAAAAAAGACCATGCAACTCCATGTGAAGACTGAAGAGGGCCCTGTGCTTTGTGTGATCAAAGACATATGAAAAAGGTAGGTTTAATAAAAATACAGCTGAGCAGGGCTTTAAGGATGACAAGGGTACCTTTCTCTGGGGAGGGGGGTAAACTGAAGTCTAGAGTTTAAGCAAACTATCCCCTCCCCCCCACCTTCCCTGGAAGTTGGGTGTGAAGTGAGGAACTCAGATCCTGTTCTTCCCTGGTGCCTAGATAGGAGTAGTAGGACCCTGTAGTGGAGAATATTCTCCCCCAGACTGAGGGACGCTTGCATAATTTCCCCTGTAGCTGGGCACAGGTCTGATACTTCCCCCATTGATGCAGCATTTCAGTAAACCCTTTGAGCGTTAATGCCGCGTACACGCGGTCGGAATTTCCGACAACAAATGTTTCGACGTGAGCTTGTTGTCGGAAATTCCGACCGTGTGTACGCGGGATAAAAGTTATGGTCTGCACATTGCCTTATTTCTGTCTAACTGGGGATGCCTCCTGGAAGAACTTGTGCCTAAAAGGGTTTGAAGTAGAGTCTACTGCCCAAAACCTGAAGAGGGTATTAATCTGTAGAAGACAAGTAAGGGTTAGGTCTGGCCAGATGTCTCAATAGGGTGTTGTGCTGCAAGAGTTATGGTCTGCACACTGCCCTGTTTCTAGCTAACTGAGGTTGCCTCCTGGAAGAACTTGTGCCTAAAAGGGGTTATAGTAGGGTTCATTTAGCAAAACTTGAAGGGGTATTAATCAGTAGAAGACAAGTAAGGGTTAAGCCTGGCCAGATGTCGTGATAATGTGTTGAGCTGCAAGAGTTATGGTCTGCACACTGCCTTATTTCTAACTGGGGTTGCCTCATGGAAGAACTTGTGCCTAAAGGGGGTTATAGTAGGGCCCATCGTCCAAAACCTAAAGGGGGCAATAATCAGTAGAACACAAGTAAGGGTTAGACCTGGCCAGATGTCTTTATAGGGTGTTGAGCTACAAGAGTTATGGTCTGCACACTGCCTTGTTTCTACCTAACTGGGGTTACCTCCTGGAAGAACTTGTGTCTAATGGGGGTTATAGTAGGGTCCATCGTCCAAAACCTAAAGGGGGCATTAATCAGTAGAAGAAAAGTAGGGGTTAGGCCTGGCCAGATGTCATTATAGTGTGTTGAGCTGCAAGAGTTATGTTCCGCACACTGTAAGAACTTGTGCCTAGAAGGGGGTTATAGTAGGGTCCATTATCCAAAACCTGAAGGGGTATTAATCAGTAGAAGAAAAGTAAGGGTTAGGCCTGGCCAGATGTCTCCATAGGGTGTGCTCAAGGGAGCAAGATTACAAAGCGCTGCCTGGAGAGCCCCAAGAAAACGCTGCGGGAGCCCTGAGACCCAAGTACTTGCATGCTATACAAGAAATATGACTTACCCATTTGGGCGACAGTGGCTTAGAGAATATGAATGTCCCCCCACATTACACAACCATGATATCAAGTCCTTGGATAACCATGATATACAGTATGTTGAGGTTAGTACATCCATTTCATTTACAGTATGTAGCTCTAACCGAAAAGGGGGGCATAACAGACATTTTACAGATGTAAACCTAAAGCACAGTTGGACTGTTGAACGCCCTCTTAAATTGAGGCATTTTTGCCTCCATGGGTCCAACATCAGAATTTTCCATTCTTCCAGACTGTTAGCAAATTCTATAACTCCTTTACTATATACAGTAACAAAAGCTTGGTTCTGTGAAAGGCATTCTCCTTTAACTGATTAAGTTGCACTGGTTCATTCCATTAAACAAAGGTTAATAACAAGATGTCTGAATCAGCAGTAGTAGCGGGGTACTGTTGGTAACAGCTTATTGAACCAAACATCGGCTTAATGAGAGTCCTGACTGCACGGCTACTATCTAGACAGTGAACTGTACTGTGACTTGTGCCTTGTGGACCCGGGCTAATGAGTATACACCTCTTATTAAAGGAGATCATTAATCCATCTTGTTATCAGCCAAGAGGATAATGAGAATTAGGATGCAAGCATCTCTTTATCAATTAATGGTCAGTCTCTTTTAATATCCTTTATGCTAAAGAGAGACGTACAGATACATAGAGGAAAGTAAGTATTGATCGCATTTGTATATACTGGTGGTTGGCTGTTTTTGTATGTGTGCTGATGACATACATTAAACCTAAGAATTTTTTTTTAATTTATTGCAGTATATCAGTCCTTAGATGCAATGGATACATTTTTTTTTTTTTATTAGACATTTTAACTTTATTTTTACCATTTGATCCTGCCAGTCCCAATGTCCTAAGGTGAGGTTACAACGCTCACCCACTGTACTGAATCTATGGAGGGGCAGCATTGTCACCAGTGGCGGCTGGTGGTGTTTTTTTTGTGGGTGAGGCAAACAATCCACTCCCCCCGGTCGGTCACAGGCACCCCCCCACCCCGGTCGGTCAGTCGGCCGGTCCCAAGCTCTGCACCTACCCCATCTAGGTCGTGGGAAGCGCTTCCTCCAAGCAGCAGGCAGTGTCTCTTCCTCCTGGTGCTTCAGGGTGGCTTCCCCTGTGTCTCCTCCCTCCTCCTCGGCGGCCAATAGGATCACTTCTCCTCTTGGGCCAATTGGGTGACAGATCTCAGAACACGCTTCCTGATTGGCCAGGAGGAGACAATGGAAAATATTAATTTCGCTATTGTCACACAACTGGGTGAGCTCGGGGCACAGTGCTTTGCGCCCCAAGCCCACCCTTTTTTTAAGCCAATTAGAGTCTCTGGCTCTGATCATGTGCTTCAAAAAAAAAAAAAAAACTGTTGGAATCCATGTGTCTGGCTCCCTGCATGTAGATTAGGGGGCCGGATGCATTGAATTGGGGGGCAGTGCCCCTGCGCCCTGTATTAAGGGCCACCAATAGGACAGGACTACAGGCTCCACTTATACATAGCATAGCGGGGATGAGGATTGAAGGGGGGGGGGGGCGGGGTTCTTTAGTACTAACACTAGAGAAGCTCATCGTTATGGTGTACAGAAAGATTTTCAAAGTGGTACTCAAATCCCCCCTCACTCCCAAATCTTTTTTTTTTTCTCTTCTCCAAGAATTGAGTTTTACAATAAAATAGGACAATGGCTCCCGCTGCTATCTCTCAGCCAATGGGGAGGCAGAGAACCAGGAATGCAGATGCTCTGCTCTCATGTACATCACTGGATCACAGTCAGGCTTAGGTAAGGGGGGAGCTTCGTATTGAAGGTTTGCAGCCTTTAGCACCACTTTAAAGCAGAACTTCACTCCAATGGGGAAATTCTACTTTATGCCCTCCTTTGGCCTTCTCTTCTGTTTTTGGAACTTTTTTTTGGGTGGGGGAGGGCATGGTTATCCCCCACAGGACACGTTACAGGTGCCAGAAGGCCGCGGGACCATTCACAAAGAGTATAGCAGCTCATGCATGCGCAGTCGGAAGCCGGCCAAGAAGCTGCAGGGAATCACAGCTACAAGAAAAACAGAAATGGAAGGCGCGCGCACCTAGTGCGTTACCAGAGATGATTTAACAATAAGAAACGTTTGTATAAAAAGCGGGTACTCACGAAATGCAACTGACAAAAGGCCATAAAACACAGTGCATGGACATGCACAGAAAACGGGGTACAGTTAACGCGTTTCAGGGGTGCACCCCCTTCCTCAGAGCTAGGCTAGTCTTGTACACCATGGGCAAGCGCCTTTATAGGGAATGGTGGAATTGAAAATTGTGTGTCAAAAAAAGAGCCACGCCCTCAAAGGGGCAAGAAAGAAAGAAAATTGTTGATAAAAAAGTATTAATAAGAAATTTAAATTATATATATATATATATATATATATATATATATATATAGTCTCACTAATGTAAAAACGTCAAAATCCATATCATATCAAATCCAGAGGATACAGGATTGATAAGTGGGTCTCACCTCTCCATGGGTGGGGGGGAGGGTTGGGCACTCAGAGGTGTCCAAAACCTGCACACTGGGATCACCCGATCGGAAGCTTCAGAAATGCCAGGAACGGGGGGGGGGGGGGGGGGTGGAAACACCAAAAGGCGACTGCTGGATCATCCCCACTACAGTGCGCCGATTGGTGAACACCCGATGTCACACAGGCACCTTACCATACCCCAGGGGACCAGCGCAGTGTCAAGGGGAATCCACTTCCTGGAAAGCCCGGAAGATGCCAGTTGTTTAGTACAGGATGAAGAATGGGCACATCAGTGTTGAAGGTCCAGGTACCCAGTGCAAGAATGGTGGACATCCTTTGTAATGACTGCAGCAGGTGTGCAGACCTGGGAACTCAACACAAGGGTGGTAGGAACCCCTTATAATTCCTACAGCAGGCGTGCAATCCCATAAACTCCCGCACACAGATGGTGGCAACCCCTTATGATGAGTGCAGGGTGGGAGGCCCTCATAATGGGTACATCGGGTGTGAAGGCCCAGGAACTATGTGCAGGGATGGAGGTAACTCCTTAGCGCATCCATACAGTACTCATGAGATCGAAAATATTGTCAGGCATTTTTACTCTCCAGTATCAATCAGACACTTCAAAATCAATTTTTGGTGAACTGACCTCTAACGCATGGGGGGCTCAACCTGTGGCCCTCCAGCTGTTGCGGAACTACAAGTCCCTCGAGGCATTGCAAGGCTGACAGTTACAAACATGACTCCCAAAGGCAGAGGCCTAATGGGACTTGTAGTTCCGCAACAGCTGGGGGGCCGCAGGTTGCGCACCCATGCTCTAAAGGATAGACGCAACCAGTGGCGTAACTAGAACCTTCAGGGCCCCGATGCAAGAAACCATGAAGGGCCCCCCTGAACCCCAGCCAGGGCCCTTCCCTACGAGTACGGCGGTGGAACTCCAGGGCGTGGTCACTGGTATGACCTTTGTGAGCCCTGTAGTTCCACCA
Organism: Lithobates pipiens; assembly: GCF_037356315.1. NCBI lineage: Eukaryota > Metazoa > Chordata > Amphibia > Anura > Ranidae > Lithobates > Lithobates pipiens. The sequence goes on along the minus strand of NW_027507686.1, from coordinate 8,726,214 downwards.
CTGGCATCAATAGTTTTTTTTTCTTTTCAGGTGCCCCATTGGGGGACTGTCCCTAGGCAGGGTGGGGTCCCTGTCCCCAGAAGAGATGAGGTCCTTTTCTCCAGGGCAGAAGAAGTTACTGCCACCAGGTGAGAAGGGGTCCCTGTCCCCAGGGGAGATGGGGGTCCCTGTCCCCACGTGAGAAGGGGCCCCTGTCCCCAGGGGGAGATAGAGGGGGTAAGTAATGGTGTGTGGGGGATGGGGTCCTCTCACTCACCATGACCAAGCTGCAGGCCGCGCACTCATCCATGTTGGCCTGGGCTCCATCCAGTGTGCTGGACGGGTGATCAGCATATCTCCCAGAAAGACCTTTCATCATCTGTGTATGAGGGGGGCGGAGGGGGGCTGGCAGACAAGCCTGCAGTGTCCTCCGGGCGGCTCTCATAGGGCTGCACTGCATCTGTGTGCTTAAAGTTTGTTTACCCGGGAGAAGTATGCAGTGCAGTGTGGGCCGGACTCAGGTGGGGGGGGCAGACTCTGGCTGGGGAGAACAGACATCGGACTGAGCGGAAATGCATGGAGCAGGAGAGGGGTACTCTGAGGAGCCGGCTAAGGACACAGGTCATGCGGGGAATGCACAACTAAAGAGCAGCCAGTGCGATAGTCGAGCATGGAGCTCTGCTAGTCACCCTCCACCCACCCGTGTGCATGGTGCACTGGTACCCCTAGCTGCCTATGCTGCTGCCGGCCATATGTAGAGAGGGCTGCATGGGCCCCCTGCATCACAGGGCCCAGTTGCGGTCGCGACTGCTGCACCCCCTATAGTTACGCCCCTGGACGCAACGTATTTTAGATTGCATTAGAAGTTCTTTGACTCGTTTCCCATGTAGCCTGCGGTAGCTCTTTAAGCGAGATTTTGTTCTGCTAGCACATATCCTCTTAAGAACAGGAAATTCCATTAGTCTACAATAAAATAACCTTAAATCGAACAAAATACACATTTAATATGCTCAGCGCTCAATGTCTTAGCCTAAATGAGGTGTAAGTTTTACTCGGGGGATTCTGGGACTTTGTGTCCTTCTGCGTTTCCAAAAATACCTACCTGCCTTCATAGAAATCAATGAAAAATAATTGTAAGTTTTCCCCAGCCCGGGGGGCATTGTAATGAAATCCCATCTGCCTCAGCACACTGCTTTGAAATTTGTAAATGTGGATATTATTACACTTTCAGCACAGGCGAATTTGTTCAGCACCAAGGACGGCTCCTGCCGAATTCACAAGCGTGAGAAAAAAAAAAAAGAAAAGGATTCACAAATGAAAAAGCTGTGTGAGCGAGACCCAGCACAAGCAATAATCGCTGGACCTACAGCACTCTACATTCCCTTATAGGAACTTCCTAAAAGCCCAATGCTAAATGAACAGGAAAAGAGACATCTCTAAACTGACGTTCACTTTTCTTTAACCACTTACAGACCGGACCATTTTGCTTGTCAAAGACCAGACCACTTTTTGCGATTCGGCGCTGCGTCGCTTTAACTGACAATTGCGCGGTCGTGCGACGGGGCTCCCAAACAAAATTGATGTCTTTTTTTTCCCACAAATAGAGCTTTCTTTTGGTGGTATTTGATCACCCCTGCGGTTTTTATTTTTTGCACTATAAACAAAAATAGAGCGACAATTTTGAAAAAAAAAACGCATTATTTTTTGCTTTTTGTTATAATAAATATCCCCCAAAAATATATAAAAAAACATTTTTTTCCCTCAGTTAAGGCCGATACGTATTCTTCTACATATTTTTGGTAAAAAAAATCGCAATAAGCGATTATTGATTGGTTTGCGCAAAAGTTATATCGTTTACAAAATAGGGGATAGTTTTATAGCATTTTTATTAATAATTTTTTATTATTATTTTTTCACTAGTAATGGCGGCGATCAGCGATTTTTATTGTGACTGCGACATTGTGGGGGACCCATCGGACATTTTTGACACATTTTTGGGACCATTGTCATTTATACAGTAATCACTGCTATATAAATGCACTGATTCCTGTGTAAATGACACTGGCAGTGAAAGGGTTAACCAGTGGGTGGCAGTGTAGGGGTTAAGTGTTCCTAGGGGTGTGTTACTAACTGTTGGGGGGGTTGGGCTTTCATTTAGTGAACACTGATCTCTGCTCCAATAACATGGAGCAGAGATCAGCGTCACTAGTTGCTAGGCAGAATGGAGAAATGCTGTTTACACGGCATTTCCTCCATTCAGCCGCCCCGTGAGACGATCGCGGGTATGCCCGCGGCGATCGAGTCCGCGGGTCCCGCTGCCGGACTCACGGGGGTCCCGACCAGCGCGGGAGCGCGCCACCGGCGGCGCGCTCCCGATGGCAGGGCGGCATTGAAGATTGGACGTACATGTACGCCAATATGCCTGCCCGTGCCATTCTGTCGACGTACATCGTCGTGCGCTGGTCGGGAAGTGGTTAATCGGCTAAGGACCAGGCCTTTTCCTGGCGCGCTCCCTGCAGGGCGTGCACGGAGTGCGCTGTGATCACAGAGTCACTGAGACTCGGGTGGTCACCGACCGGTTCCGGCCCACTTACCATGTGATCAGCTGTCAGCCAATGACAGCTGATCACGTGATGTAAACAAAAGCTTGGTAATCGTTTTTATTTTTCTCCTCACACTGACAGCGCAAGTAGAAAAAAAAGCAGATTGCCGGCTTATCTGCAAGGCACATCGGCCCCCGAAGAGGAAGAGGCAATTATGCCTCATCTGTGCACAATAGTACCCCCTGCCAGTGCCACCTGCCAGCGCCCACCAGTGCCACCTATCAATGCCCACGAGTGCCACCTACCAATGCCCACAAGTGTCACCTATCAATACCCACCACTGAAGTGGATAGTTCACAATCACGTGTTTGGGCTTCAAAAAACTTTCTGCTGGATTCCTTGAAAATTACAAACTGTCGTCTCTTTTTTTATATATAATTTTTATATATATTGTTTTGAAATTTATCAAATACTTAGCGCTGTCAATATAGTATATTTTATACGATGAAGGGTTAAGGAACGTTTTATACTATATATTTATTAGGCTTGTGCAATTCGTTTCGTAACTAATCGAAATTCGGCCGAATTTTGCACCTTTCGGACATTCGGATGCATCTGAATGTCTGAATAAAAAAATAACAAATTACAACGAATACGAAAGAAATATAACGAATGAATTCGACATGATTCGAAATGATTTCAACCGCATTCGAAATGATTTCAACATGATTCGACATTATTTCAACCGCATTCGAAAATATTTTGTGACCCGACTTTAGGGCCATGTATGTCGGGGTCACTTGGTGCTAGACACTTCACATTTGGATATGTTGTAGTGCTAGTACTATTGTGTTTGCATACCAAATTTGGGGTTACTAGCTATAAGTGACCCCGAGATATGTGGCCCCAAAATCGGGTCGCAAAATGATATTAGTTATTAGAGCAGAGAATGACATTTTGCGACCCGATTTTGGGGCCACATATCTCGGGGTCTCTTATAGCTAGAAACCCCAAATTTGGTATGCAAACACAATAGTAATAGCACTACAACATATCTAAATTTGGAGTTTCTAGCACCAAGTGACCCCGAGATACATGGCCCTAAAGTCGGGTCACAAAATATTTTCGAATGTGGTTGAAATAATGTCGAATCATGTTGAAATCATTTCGAATCCGGTAGAAATATTTTCGAATTTGGTTGAAATATTTTCGAATGTGGCCAATTTTTCGAATTCGGTAGAAAACGAAACGAAATCCGAAAACGAATTTAAGGAAGTTAACGAATATAACTAAACGAAATTAATGAATTAACGAATTAAAACTAAACGAAACTAAACAAATTTTTTTCCTTTTGCACATGTCTACCGTATATACTCGAGTATAAGCCGAGATTTTCAGCCTCTTTTTTGAGGCTGAAAGTGCCCCCCTCGGCTTATACTCGAGTCATCGCTGTCTGTCTGCCCGATCAGCGTGTCGAGCAGACAGACAGCGGCCATTCTAGGATTCAAAGGCCGCGCCTCCGTCTCCGCCTTCGCCTGTGATAGGCGGAACACTGAATTTCCCAGCAGTCTGTGTTCCGCCTATCACGGACGTCCTCTCATCCTCGTCCGTAGTATGAGGATGAGCGGACGTCCATGATAGGCGGACCACTGACTGCTGGGAAATTGAGTGTTCCGCCTATCACGGACATCCGATAGGCGGAACACTCAATTTCCCAGCAGTCAGTGGGAAATTGAGTGTTCCGCCTATCACCGACGGAGGCGCGGCTTTTGAATCCTAGAATGGCCACCGACGAAGAGCTGCGGGACGGGCCGGGACGCAGGCCGGGACGGGACGCAGGCCGGGACGCAGGCCGGGACGGGACGCAGGCCGGGACGGGACGCAGGCTGGACGGACACAGGCTGGACGGACACAGGCTGGACGGACACAGGCAGGCTGGACACAGGTAGGCTGCACGGACACACACACACACACACACACACACACACACACACGGATGCATGCACACACAGGGATGGATGGACACACACGGATGCATGGACACACACACACACACACACACACACACACGGATGCATGCACACACACAGGGATGGATGGACACACACACACACGGATGCATGGACACACACACACACGGATGCATGGACACACACACACACACACACGGATGCATGGACACACACACACACGGATGCATGGACACACACAGGGATGGACGACACACAGGGATGGACAGGCATGTCTCACCCTCGGCTTATACACGAGTCAATAATTTTTTCCAGTTTTTTGGGGGTAAATTGGGGACCTCAGCTTATATTCGGGTCGGCCTATACTCGAGTATATACAGTAAATTATTTATATGATTTATCAATACCCACCAGTGGTGTCAATCAGTGCCACCTAGCAGTGCTGCCTATTAAAACACATAACATCATACATAACACCTACACTGCCCCCCTAGTGGTTAACTCCTTCACTGCCAGTGTCATTTACACGGGAATCAGTGCATTTAAATAGCACTGATTGCTGTATAAATGACAATGGTTACAAAAGTGTGTCAAGTCCGATGTGTCCGCCATAATGTCGCAGTCACAATAAAAATCGCTGATCGCCGCCATTACTAGTAAAAAAAAATATATATATTAATAAAAATGCTATAAAACTATCCCCTATTTTGTAAACGCTGTAACTTTTGCGCAAACCAATCAATTATCGCTAATTGTGATTTTTTTTTTTTTTTTTTACCAAAAATATGTAGAAGAATACGTATCGGCCTAAACTGAGGAAAAAAAACTTTTTTTATATATTTTTTGAGGGATATTTATTATAGCAAAAAGTAAAAAAAATTGAATTTTTTTAAAAATTGTCGCTCTATTTTTGTTGATAGCGCAAAAAAAAAAAAACGCAGATGTGATAAAATACCACCAAAAGAAAGCTCTATTTGTGGGGAAAAAAAAGGACGTCAGTTTTGTTTGGGAGCCACGTCGCACGACCGCGCAATTGCCAGTTAAAGCGACGCAGTGCCGAATCGCAAAAAGTGGCCTGGTCTTTGACATGGAGCAGAGATCAGCGTCACTAGTTGCTAGGCAGAATGGAGAAATTCTGTTTACACGGCATTTCCTCCATTCCATCGCCCCGTGAGACGATCACGGGTATGCCCGCGGCGATCGAGTCCGCGGGTCCCGCTGCCGGACTCACGGGGGTCCCGACCAGCGCGGGAGCGCGCCACCGGCGGCGCGCTCCCGATGGCAGGGCGGCATTGAAGATTGGACGTACATGTACGCCAATATGCCTGCCCGTGCCATTCTGTCGACGTACATCGTCGTGCGCTGGTCGGGAAGTGGTTAATCGGCTAAGGACCAGGCCTTTTCCTGGCGCGCTCCCTGCAGGGCGTGCACAGAGTGCGCTGTGATCACAGAGTCACTGAGACTCGGGTGGTCACCGACCGGTTCCGGCCCCTTACCATGTGATCAGCTGTCAGCCAATGACAGCTGATCACGTGATGTAAACAAAAGCTTGGTAATCGTTTTTATTTTTCTCCTCACACTGACAGCGCAAGTAGAAAAAAAACTTTTTTTATATATTTTTTGAGGGATATTTATTATAGCAAAAAGTAAAAAAAATTGAATTTTTTAAAAAATTGTCGCTCTATTTTTGTTGATAGCGCAAAAAAAAAAAAACGCAGATGTGATAAAATACCACCAAAAGAAAGCTCTATTTGTGGGGAAAAAAAAGGACGTCAGTTTTGTTTGGGAGCCACGTCGCACGACCACGCAATTGTCAGTTAAAGCGACGCAGTGCCGAATCGCAAAAAGTGGCCTGGTCTTTGACATGGAGCAGAGATCAGCGTCACTAGTTGGTAGGCAGAATGGAGAAATGCTGTTTACACGGCATTTCCTCCATTCAGCCGCCCCGTGAGACGATCACGGGTATGCCCGCGGCGATCGAGTCCGCGGGTCCCGCTGCCGGACTCACGGGGGTCCGCCATAATGTCGCAGTCACAATAAAAATCGCTGATCGCCGCCATTACTAGTAAAAAAAAATATATATATTAATAAAAATGCTATAAAACTATCCCCTATTTTGTAAACGCTGTAACTTTTGCGCAAACCAATCAATTATCGCTAATTGTGATTTTTTTTTTTTTTTTTTACCAAAAATATGTAGAAGAATACGTATCGGCCTAAACTGAGGAAAAAAAACTTTTTTTATATATTTTTTGAGGGATATTTATTATAGCAAAAAGTAAAAAAAATTGAATTTTTTTAAAAATTGTCGCTCTATTTTTGTTGATAGCGCAAAAAAAAAAAACGCAGATGTGATAAAATACCACCAAAAGAAAGCTCTATTTGTGGGGAAAAAAAAGGACGTCAGTTTTGTTTGGGAGCCACGTCGCACGACCACGCAATTGTCAGTTAAAGCGACGCAGTGCCGAATCGCAAAAAGTGGCCTGGTCTTTGACAAGGGGCCCCCCGGTCCTTTGGCTGCAAATTGGTCCGGGGGCTTGAGTGGATAATTGTTGGTGTTATATAAATACATTAGATAATAAATATAATAATACATAATAAATATAAATATATATAAATATATCATAATAAATAATAATAAAAAAAAAAATTTGAAAAATAAATATCAACTTAGAAATAAATTATTAAAATAAATAAAGCTATTTTTTGGTTGCCCTTTTAATGATGTAGTGGTGTTATATAAATACATTAGATAATAAATATAATAATACATAATAAACATAAATATATTATAATAAATAATAATAATAAAAAAATGTGAAAAATAAATATCAACTTAGAAATAAATTATTAAAATAAATAAAGCTATTTTTTGGTTGCCCTTTAAATGATGTAGTGGTGTTATATAAATACATTAGATAATAAATATAATAATACATAATAAACATAAATATATATAAATATATCATAATAAATAATAATAAAAAAAAAAATTTGAAAAATAAATATCAACTTAGAAATAAATTATTAAAATAAATAAAGCTATTTTTTGGTTGCCCTTTAAATGATGTAGTCGTTTTGATATCAATGTTTTTGGCTAGAACTGGAGTTTTTCGTTAACTTTTCTAAACTTACAAACAGGTAAATTCGTATTGGCTTGGCTGCTGTGATAGGGTTGACACCTTTTGTTCAAGTCAAACCCGAACACTTTAGCGGCACACAGCAATCTTTTTTTTTATAATATAGACTATACATATATGTTTGCAATTAAATAACATTTCTAATCAAATGAAGTTAATCGCAAGAGTCCCCCTTTACATCAGAGTCCACAGAGTTCTTCTTTTACATCTGAACTCATGGAGTTCCTTTCACTGTAAGGGGAGAACTCTGGGGACTCTGACATAAGGGATGCTCTGAAAACCCTGATCTAAGGGGGAACACTGAGAACTCTGATGTATGGAAAGGACTCTGATGTAAGGGTGAACACTGTGGCCTCTGGTGTAAAGGGGAACTCCAATGTAAGGGGTGCTCTGAGAACCCTGATTTATCTTATTGTACTCACTCAGAGGCAGGAGAGAGAAGGGGGGGGAGACTTCAGTCACAGACAGGGATGGACAGTGAGCTCACTCACCCCTTGGCAGTCAGCACCTCTCATCCAGATGTAGCTGAGGCTGCTGGCAGGGGCGGACTGACCATTCGCGCACTCGGGCGCTGCCCGAGGGCCCCATGCCACCAAGGGGCCCCATCAGGGTTGTCAGCCTCAATAAAACCAGGGACAGTATGTAAAAATCTGTGTTATTTTTAAATCCCAAGATTATAGCTGCCCTGTCTCTCCAGTAACTTTTCAGTGTGTGCATGTGTATTCTGTGTGTGTATACTGTGTGTGTATATTGTGTGTCTGTGTGTGTATAATCTATTGCCTGGGGGCCCCATAATCTCCTATTGCCTGGGGGCCCCATGAGTTGTCAGTCCGCCCCTGGCTGCTGGACTTCAATATTCTGGCCCTCATTTTCCTTCTCTGAGGCACAGCGCCAGGGGTTGAAGTGTGGGCAGACAAAGAGGGGTAGGGGCGGGAGGAAGAGAAGCAGACCGAGCCCTCTCTCCTCTCCTGTCTGTGTGGGGGAAGGTTAATTGTTAGTGCCGGCTTTGGGCAGTGTGAAAGAGAGTGTAACAGACACTCTCAGCTTACACAACTGCAGCCAGCAACCCTGCTGGGAAGCCTTAGTCCGGTCTGAAAAATGTGTCCGGGTTACAGGTGGTCTGAAACCTGAATGCATGATTCCAAACCCGAACTGTCCGGGTGAATCCTGGACAGGTGGCAACTCTATGCTGTGATCTTAGATTGTAGGGACTGATGGCAATGCACGCTATACTATATGTAGAATGCTGCATAATTTGTCTGCACTATATAAATACCTGTAATAAATAAATTTGAATAAAAAAAATATGACTCAGTTTGCTCTCTACGCTACCTTCGTTGAAGAAGAAGAAGACGAAGACGATTGAACGTCGTAGGTAAAAGGCAACAGTCACTGGGAAATAATTGAATTCCTCTGTTTTGTACTCCACACTATAAAGCCACACAAAATCAGGGCATCGGGGGACCTGTCACATAAAGTTACACACAGCAGCAACAAAAAGGGGGTAATCCCGCGAGACGCCAGACAGAGAGAAATAGAAAGTCTTGCACGGGAGTTTTGGTAGGCCATAAATCAATGTCAGGTCCGGTACAGAGGGGAGATAATCCTCCGAGGACTTTGTTAAAGCCACATCATTCTCTTTGTAGTTATGGCAATCCATCAGCATTACAGCCCACATCTTTTTCGCCCCCGAGGGGTCCCGGCATTGGGTGCCGGCACAGCAACTGGCCTTGTCTTCTCTTCCTTCTCCCAGTGCAGTAGAGAATATCTTCTATGATCTGTTTTTTATTTTTATTTTTATTTTTTTTAAGAGTATATCAGGCAGCGATAAAAGACACAATAATCCAGCTCTGTATTCAATAATAAATTAGTAATGCATTTTTTTTTTTTTAAATAGAAGCAGTGTACACAGGGCCAGGACAAGGGCTGGGCAGGGGGGGTGGCCGCCCCTGGCACAGTAAAATCATATGAGGAAGAGATGGAGGGGGCACATAGTGAGTTCCATACTTGCCAACAGTCCCGATTTTCCCAGGACAATCCCGATTTTGGGGCCCTAGTCCAGATCTAATCTTAAATTTTTTTTTTTTTTTACAATGTTTTCACCACTGTAACAATTTAGTTCTGGGAGTTTCAGGGAGGGGAGAATTGTACAGAATGGGGGTGAGGAGGGCTGGATTTGGGCTGGGAGGGGGGATTTGGGGAGGGGAAATGGGGGGAGTGTGGAGGAGGAGGATATTTATGCTAAAAGAGGGAATTTGGAGGGGAGAATATTTATGCTAGGAGGGGGAATTGGGGGGGAGGGGAGGATTTGAGTTGGGGGGGTATTTTTGCACTTTTATTTGGGGAAACAATTCGCTACAGAGGGAGTATATATTTTGGCAAGTGCGCAGACCAGTGATGGTGATTTTTTATCTTTTGGGGGGGGGGGGGGTTGGAAAGCAAGTGATTGTTGCTGAAGCATGCTGTTCACACTTTGGGAACTGGAAAATTACTTCTATACAGCAGAGCTCAGACTATGAGAGTGAGAAGCAGCAGGACAGTCAGTTGTACTTTAATGCTGATATGCTGAAGACATGATAATAGGGTAAGAGAGCAGGGTGGGAAAGAGATAAACATGTTGGTCTGCTCAGGGCCGTCTTTAAGGCAGGGCAAAAGGGGCAGCTGCCCTGGGCCCTGTCATTGTTGTGGGGCCCAATGCAGCTGCCTCATCCTTGCCAACTATCCCAGTTTAAATTCCTTCATCCCTTGAAGTTTTAGTCCTGTGCTGTGTCCCGATATCTCAGCGTGAAGTGCTGGTACTAATGCTGCCCAGCTCTGCCCTATTGTTGTGTACAGATGAAGATGACGATCTATATATTATAAGTAAAGGCGGCATTCATATGTATATCATGCTCCCCTGCAGTGAGGAGATGATGTGCTGTAACCTCTAGCAACCAATCAGTGAGCAGTATTACTGTACAGTAATCTCTAGCAACCAATCAGTGAGCGGTATTACTGTACAGTAATCTCTAGCAACCAATCAGTGAGCGGTATTACTGTACAGTAATCTCTAGCAACCAATTAACAAGCAGAAATAATTTCCGGTAACCTCTAGCAACTATTCAGTGAGCCGCAATGTGTGCTGAAATCTTTAGCAACAAGTCAGTAAGCAGTAATGATATGCTGTAACCGCTGGCAACCAATTGCAATTGCTGCCTGATCTGATCCAGAAAACTGATTTTAAGTCTAGCTGCTATTTATTGTATGTCTCAGAGCAGGCGAAGAGTGAAATTGAATGGGAGGTGGGCCCCAAGAAAACTTTTGCCCGGGGTCCAATCAATATTAAAGATGGCCCTGGGTCTGCTGCTTCTTTTTTTCAGCCTGTGTTATATTAAACTACATAAGGTTATCTTTTTTTTTTGTAGTAGTATGAGGACATCTAGTGGCAGATTTGGGCCATTGCAACTTGTTTACTAATGTGGCATTGGTATCTTCCTCTGTCTTCCCCGAATGTACGAATTTTATAATTTACGAATGTAAGGAGTATTAAGAGCTCACAATCTGTCTCTTCTCACAGAACAGGGATGTGTTCTGCCTCTCGTGCCCGCGATCGCTTGTGGCCGGCGGTCATCACGGCCATCGGCCATAAGCATCGCCCCCCCCGAGTTCAGCACACCCCCCGCCTGCTATCCCACTTAACCTCTTGCTGCCTGCGTTATAGCCGAATGGCGGCCACAGCGCGGACCTCAATGCAGGGTGCTTGCGGAGCGCGCTGTGATCACCGAGACTCGGGTGATCACAGATCCGAGTAAGGGGCCAGTCCCGGGCCCCTTACCACGTGATTACCTGTCAGCCAATGACAGCTGATCACATGATGTAAACAAAAGCTCGATGATCGTTTTTTCCTCTTCACGCTGACCGCATGAGGAGAAAAAAAAGCCGATCACCGGCTTATCTGCAAGGGACATCGGTCCCGAAGAGGAAGAGGCAATTATGCTTCATCTGTGTACCAGTACCCCCTGCCAGTGCCCCCTGCCATTCCCACCTACCAGTGCCCAGCAGTGCCACCTATCAATGCCCACAAGTGCCACCTATCAATGCCCTCAAGTGGTGCCAATCAGTGCCACCTAGCAGTGCTGCCTATCAGTGTAACCAACCAGTGCTGATCAGTGCCCATTATTGCCACCCATCAGTGCCCATCACTGCCACCCATCAGTGCCCATTATTGCCACCCATCAGTGCTCATCCCTGCCACCCATGAATGCCCATCACTGCCACCTATCGGTGCCCATCAGTGCCACCTCATCAGTGTACATTAGTGAAGGAGAAAAATTACCTGTTTGCAACATTTTTATAACAAAATATAAAAAAAAAAAAAAAAAATTGGTCTTTTTATTTTATTTTTTACAAAAAATAAAAACCGCAGAGGTGATCAAATACCACCAAAAGAAAGCTCTACTTGTGGGAAAAAAAATGCTAAAAATTTCATATGGATACAGTGTTGTATGACGGCGCAATTGTCCTTCAAAGTGCATCAGCGCTGAAAGCTGAAAATTTGTCTGGGCAGCAGGGGGGTTTAAGTGCCCAGTAAGCAAGTGGTTAAGACCCCTTTCACACTGGGGCGTTTTTCAGGTGCTTTAGCGAAAAAAAAAAAGCGCCTGTAAAGCGCCTGAAAGAAGCCGCAACTGCAATCCCAATGTAAAAGCCCCGAGTGCTTTCACACTGAGGCGCTGCGCTGGCAGGAGGGCGTCAAAAAAAGTCCTGCAAGCAGCTTCTTTGCAGCGCTTTTGGAGCGGTGAATACAATGCTCCTAAAGCGCCCCTTCCCATTGAAATCAATGGGAAGCGCCTAAAAAACGCCTGAAAAACGCTTTTGGCAGCAGCGTTTTGTGGGCGCTTTTAACTAGCAGAGGTTAAAAGCACCCCAATAGCGCTCCAAAAATGCTGGTAAAGCGCTGCTAGTTTAAGCGGCACTTTACGAGCGTTTTTCAGGCGCTGACATTGTGAAAGGGCTCTTAAAGCACTCGGGCTTTCACATTGGGATTGCAGATGAGGCTTCTTTCAAGCGCTTCACAGCGCTTTTTTTTTAACACTAAAGCGCTTGAAAAACGCCCCAGTGTGAAAGGGGTCTAAGGCCCCTTTCACACTGGGGCGGTGCGGCCGTCGGCAGTAAAGTGCCGCTGTTTTTAGCGGCGCTTTACCGTCGTTTTAGCTGCGGTCTGCGAGCGCTAGCGGGGTGGTTTTAACCCCCGCTAGAGGCCGAAAAAGGGTTAAAACCGCCCGCAAAGCGCCGCTGCAGCGGCGCTTTGCCAGTGGTGTTGCCGCGCTGTCCCATTGATTTAAATGGGTAGGAGCGGTTTAGGAGCGGTGAATTCACCACTCCAAAGATGCGGCTAGCAGGACTTTTTTTACTGTCCTGCCAGCGCACCGCTCCTGTGTGAAAGCTGTGAAAGGGGCCGTTTTTTTCAGGCGCTACACAGGCGCTATTTTTAGCGCTGTAACGCCTGAAAACCGCCCCAGTGTGAAAGGGGCCTTAAGGAGCCGACGTAACAGCCGCGACGGCTCGCAGGGATCGCGTTGACCCGCCTCAGTACAATGGCGGCGGGCTGGTCGGCAAGCGGTTCAACCCTTCCAGATCGTCCTATTTCTTTTTCAGCCTATAAAAAGTTGAAAGGTGACGGAGAGTTTTCCCGGTCGCGCAATATGACTGTTTCGCCGGCCCCACATCAAATCCGATCAGCGGAAGATCGAGCAGAAACATGCCTGGGTCCTCTTAGTGTCTTCAAACAAGCCAGTGTAGAAAAGATTCCTTTGTTCTTTACCCGATGCATATGCTTACTGTATGCCGTACAGCGATGGTTCGCGATATCTATACATCATCCTTGGCACTGATGGGAGAAGCCCCAGAACATCAATTGCAATCTAGGCGTTTGATGTTCCACAGCCTTGAGCGGTTTTGGGGGCAAGTTTACATAGATTAACTGCTATGATTTTATGATGAAGACACGTTCCCCCCATGGCTAAGATTTTACTATGAGAGAAGAAACATATGTGTGATTTATCTAAGCTATCTTGGTGGTTTAACAATAACAGATACCTATTAAAGTGCAGCTAAAGGCTCCTGGATGTCTAAACAAGTACTGAATCCAGTTGCTATGTGATGCATTAAGTCTGATAAAGTAAACCAACGCCAGAAATGCGTAAAGTAAGCCAAAAACTTTCTTTACCTCCCTTAAGCCGCGTACACACGGGCGGACTGTATGGCCTACTTAGTCCGCCGAAACACATTTCAGCAGACAGTCCGCTCGTGTGTGGGCTTCAGCGGACTTTTTCAGCGTGCAGTCTGGCGTACTAAGTATTTCGGAATTTCCGTAATACTGTCCGTCGTACTTTGGTTTCAGCGGACAATCCGCTCGTCAGTAGGCTAGTTCGACGGACTAAGAATGGCGCATGCTCACAAAGGATTTACACGGCGGAAGGTTGCATTGCTGTGTATTGGACTTCCTATTTCTAGTCCCGTCGTACGTGCTGTACACGTCATCGCGCAAGCTTTCGACGGACTGTTTGTGCATCCGTGTGTGGTCAAGTCCGTTCATTCGAAAGTATGACGGACTGTCCGTCGGATTGTATGACGGACTAAGTAGGCCATACAATCCGCCCGTGTGTACGCGGCTATATACTCCATACACACTATTCAATTTTCTGCAGATATTTGTCTTCGGATTTACCAAAACCATGAAGTGCGCGGGCCTGCCTGATTGCATACAAATTGAAACCCTTAACCCCCCTGGCGGTATTCCCGAGTCCGGCTCGGGGTGAAAATTCAGTACCATTAGCGGTAGCCCCGATAGGGTCGCCCCCTTTTCTTCAAGCCAAACCCGAACACTTTAGCGGTGCACAGCAATTTTTTTTATAGTATAAACTATACATATATTTTGCTACTAAATAACATTTCTAATCATATGAAGTTAAAGCGGAGCTCCACCCTAAAGTGGAGCTTCCGCTCATTGGAACCCTTCCCCCCTCCGGCACCACAATTGGCACCTTTCAGGGGGGAGGGGGGTGCAGGTACCTGTACAGTACAGGTATCTCCACCCACTTCTGGCATAGATATCCGCAGAATCTACGCCCCTTTCCGCAGAATCTACGCCCCTTTCCGTAGGTCTCCCGCTGTCTGCTGGGAAACACACGGATCCCAGAGACAGCGGGGACCATCCTTATTGCGCAGCGCGACTCGCGCATGCGCAGTAGGGAACCGGGAAATTAAGCTGCAAGGCTCCACTTCCTGATTCCCATACCCAAGATGGCGGCGGCAGCACCCGAGAGACGATCGAGAGATGGGCTTCGGGTGCCGACATCGCGGGCGCGCTGGGCAGGTAAGTGTCATTATTTTAAAAGCCAGCAGCTGCAGTATTTGTAGCTGCTGGCTTTTAAAAAAAAAAAAAAACATCGGAACTCCCTCTTTAATAACAAGAGTCCCCCTTTACATCACAGTCCACAGAGTTCCCCTTTTACGTCTGAACTCACAGAGTTCTCTTTCACTGTAAGGGGGAACTCTGCAGACTCTGATGTAAGGGAGAACTTTGGGGACTCTAACATAAGGGATGCTCTGGGAACCCTGATTTAAGGGGGAACACTGAGAACTCTGACGTACGAAGAGGGCTCTGCTGTAAGAGGAAACACTGCGGCCTCTGATGTAAAGGAGAACTCTGATATAAGGGGTGCTCTGAGAACCCTGATTTGCCTTAGTGTACTCACTCAGAGGCAAGAGAGAGAAGGGGAAGACTTCAGTCACAGACAGATGGATGGAGATAGATGGATGGATGGATGGATGGTGAGCTCACTTTCCAGTCAGCACCTCTCATCCAGATGGATCTGAGGCTGTTGGGAAGCCGTAGTCCAGTCTAAATAATGTGTCCGGGTTTCAGACAGTCTGAAACCTGGACGAATGATTCCAAACCCGAACTGTCTGGGCAAATCCTGGACAGGTAGCAACCCTAAGCCCCGAGCCAGACTCAGGATCGCATCGCTGGATCCAGGAAGAGGTTACTTACCTTATCCCCTGGATCCAGCGATGTCGTCCCCCCCCCCCGCTGTGTGTGAGCGGCTCGTCCTCCGATCGATGCATCACGGAGCCGAGCCCTGTTCCCTGTGAGCGCTGCGACGCACGGGGACGGAGAACGGCGCCAAATTAAAAAAAAGTAAAACACACACATTACATACAATATAATGTAATCTTATAGATTACATTGCTGTATGTAATTATTTCACATCCCCTTTGTCCCTAGTGGTCTCTCCAGTGTCCTGCATGCAGTTTTCTATTATAAAAAAAACTGTTCTTGGACACGGAGGACTGGGCTGAGGTTTGGCTTACCACTAAGATCTCATCGCAAAATATTGTTGCCCTTGAAGCGAGCTATAAGATCCTCGTGAGATGGTACCTGGTCCCGGATAGGATAGCAAAGTTCCTGCCGTCCTATTCGCCAAACTGTTTCCGTGTTTGCGGAGACAGAGGCATATTTGACATATTTGGTGGACCTGCCCGATAGTACAACGTTTCTGGGCAACAATATTCCAAATGATATCTACACTGACCTGGGAACCGCTAGATCCTGACCCAGCCCTGGCCCTCCTAAATTATTACCTGAACTCTTTCACCAAAGCGCAGACACGCCTCACTCTACAGCTCACCACCGCAACTAAGCAAACAATTGCCAAAGCGTGGAAAACCCCTGCCCTCCATGTTGCTGAAGTTAAGAATAGGGTCACGCAAGCTATGATCCACAGCAGAATAGAAGCCACCGTCCTAGATACAGTCCCCCGACACTCTAAAATTTGGCAGCCATGGATCGACCACTTCTTGCCACCAAATTTTGACAGGTCTTGGTTGGAGCCATAGCTCTGCATACCCCTCTGAACAACTATTGGGGGCTGACCCCTGTAGGTTTACCATGAGCCGGCCTGCCCCACTCTCTTTCCCTCCCTTCCCTCTTTTCACTGGACCTTATCCCTCTCTTCTAGCCTCTCTCCTTTCTCTTACCCCTCTCTTCCCCCTTTTCTTGTCTTCCTACCTCGCCTCTAGTTGCTTCTCTACCTCTTTGTATTTTCTCTCCGCTCGTGCTACCAAATGTGGTGACATACGCGTGTGCTAGGTACGGCTTTGCCGGCATAGCGCTTGACATTTGTATTGTCTGACACTTCCCCCCCCCCCACATTTTGCCACATACCCCCCAACTCCCCCCCTTTCCTCCAAACCCCCTCACACCCCATTAAACCAGACCAGACTGCGTTTGGAGTAAAGGGCCAAAGGCCTTGATTTATTAACCAAAATATGTAAAATATAAAATATAAACTTTCAATAAATAACTTTTAATAATAATAACTTGTAAATTTTTCCTTTAACACTGGAACATGGGTCATTAGCATATCCAAGACCCTACTGGTCACTGCACCATATATTGACCTCTTGACCTCCAGACGGCATCCCCTGTCTCGGAGGCTAAACCCAAACTAATGCAGTGACCTACCCCTTTTCTCCTCCGGTTACCCCCTTGTAACCAGGAAGTACATCACCAACCATCCCCATCCCCATGGATGGGTACAACCTAATTACCACCTGCACCACTTACCCTTCTAAACTGACCCCCCCAAACAACCTGCACCCTGCCAACACACCCCTCAAACAAAATCCTACCAACAAACAGGGGAGGGTGAGTGGGAATCTCTTCCTCCTCCACTCTCCAAGTGACCTAACTTCCACTCGGCTTCCCGGCCGAACGTAATGGCTCCGCCCCCTTAACTCTGCCTACCCGGCTTCTTAAAGCAGCCCACCCGGCTTCTTAAAGCAGCCCACCTATATTGTCACTAAAAATGGCGACAGTGCATACAAGCAACTGTCATGCCGTCCCTGTGCTTACAGCCTTTGGCTGCTGCTCCGTGGCCTCTCTTTCTGTATACTGAAGTACCATCCATTATGAATGTTAAAAGAGCAAAGGTTCTCACCCTGTTATGGTCTATGTGTCTCATGATGCACACTGCAGTATAAGAACCTTCCACCAGACTGATTGTGGTGCATCCCACCTGATACAACCGTATTGGCGTTATCAGGGCAGGACTTAGGGTGGTGGGGGCCCCTGGGCTTGAGTCGCTTGCGGGCCCTACCTTCTATACATTACCGTATTTATCGGCGTATAACACGCACCGGCGTATAACACGCACCCCAAGTTTAGGAGGGAATTTTAAGGAAAAAAACTTTTAGGAGGGAAGTTTAAGGAAAAAAACTTTTAAATACCCATCAATGCAGCCTTATCAGTGTCCATCTGCAGCCTTGCTCATCCATCGGCAGCCTTGTCCAATGTCATTGCAGCCTTGTCAGTGTAGCCTTGTCATTTGCAGCCTTGCCCCAGTGTCATTTGCAGTCTTGTCATTTGCAGCCTTGTCATTGCAGTCTTGTAGTTTAAAAATGGCGCCGCCAAGAGGCTCTCGGGTCCTCTCGGCAGCTCTCGGGTCATCTCGGCGGCTCTCGTGTCCTCTCGGCAGCTCTTGGGTCCTCTCGCAGTCCCGAGCAGGAGCCGAGAGTAGCCGAGTGTACTCGGCTCACAGTCACACCCAGTCCCTGTGTTATGTCCATCATAGGGCAGGACTGGGCGTGTCTGTGAGCGGAGCCGAGCCGAGTACACTCTGCTATGTATCTCAGCAGGGCCCACGGGGGCCCCCTACTGGACGGGGCCCATGGGCTTGAGCCCAGTCAAGCCCAATGGTAAGTCCAGCCCTGGGCGTTATCTTCTCATGACATGTTATGCATTTGAATTCTTTTTTTTTAATTTTTTCTCTAACCTCCTCTGTTATACTATACACATATTGAAATGTTGTTGTCTTTGTACTTTTTGCATATGTTGCCAATAAAATCTTTGAAAAGAAAAAAAAACTGTTCTTTCTGCCTGGAAACTGGAGATTGTCCATAGCAACCAAAACTGTCCCTTTACAGCAAAAGTGGTTTTAGACCAGCTAGAAAACAGCGATAATAAATTGTAATCACTCGCAGAATTGAGGGATAGCGATTTGTGGGGAGATCCGTCATCAAATACTGAGAAGTAATGACAGCGACAATTCTGCAACTCAGCAAATTTCAGTGTTTTTGATTTGATCTCATTATTGAATCATTTTTATTATTATTATATTATTATTTGGTATAATTATTTATACTTATTTATTATATTATAATTTATGATTTCATTTTTCAAACTTTATCATACCGGGAATGTCTGCTAGACTCTGGTTTGGACAGAGTTAAAATGGGGTTCCACCCTAAAGTGGAACTTCCGCTCATCGGAACCCTGCCCCCTCCAGTGTCGCAGTTAGCACCTTTCAGGGGGGAGGGGGGTGCAGATACCTGTCTAAAGCCTCATACACATGATCAGACTTTGTACAAACTTTCCTGTGGATTTTTGTACAAAGGGCGTCGGCCGAGAACTTGTATTGCATACACACAGCAGGACTTATACAGCCAACTTTCACCAAATCATGTGTTTTTTCTGCTCTTTACCGCCACCTTTGGTCAACTTCTGTATTGTTGTCAGGTCTTTTGCATTGGTTCTGAGCATGGCCTGTTTGTACTTTGTACAAAAGTCCGATGGTTTTCTGTACACACGATCGGACTTTGCTCCATCGGACTTTTGGTGCCAGAAAGTTTGTCCATTCGCACAGCCAACAAAAGTCCGATGAAAAGATAAAAAGTTTGTCCGATGGAGCGTACACACGGTCGGATGTTGCTCCAAAACAGCTAATTTGCATGTTTGTTGTCAAAAAGTCTGATCAGCCGAGCTTTCCAGGAGTATTTCCAGGGTTCCCCCCCCACCTCTGGCCATATGCGGTATTGCATGCAATAGAAGTCAATGTTGAATGAATTATCTTCGTTTCCATTGACTTCTATGGGGAAACTCGCTTTGATATGCGAGTGCTCTGGATTACACGCATTCTCCTGGAATGGATTATGCTCATAATCCAAGGTTCCACTGTATATGCAAATATTTAATATTTGCATATAAATGCAGTAACGTGTTCAGTGGTTATACTTACTTCAATGCTCCCTCTCTCTCTCTCTCGCATTGCTGCCTCAGCCACTCTACCGGAACTATAATTTAACTGTCGGGCAGGAAATTACTCCACTTGGCAGAGTAAACACAAGTGGTGATGGAACATAAAGCGAATGTTCCTTAACTTCAGATCCGCTCTAAGACTCAGCGAGCCCGTTTTCCTAAATTCCTTTAATCTCAGCAGTTGTTTAAATGCAGGTTTGGGACCTGCTTTAAATCCTCTTCCCCTTTTAGTCTGCAACAGGCTGAGTTATATTCTTCGCTTGTCCTCGGCTCGAGTGCAGAACGCGGAACCTCATAGGAC
Source organism: Lithobates pipiens (assembly GCF_037356315.1). Classification (NCBI taxonomy): domain Eukaryota; kingdom Metazoa; phylum Chordata; class Amphibia; order Anura; family Ranidae; genus Lithobates; species Lithobates pipiens. Next base: position 8,706,205 of record NW_027507686.1, on the reverse strand, counting down.
CAAAGTTCCCCTCACTTCCTAAAAGTCATTCTCACATTTTCAGCAACACAATTACATTTTGCCATGTAAGCAGAAAAGGTTCCCGCGCCGCCATCAATCTTGGCGAATTCAGAACCATTCCCATCGCAATGAACTGTTGGTGCGCAGACAAGTGGCTGATAAAAAGCTCACTTTTTGCCTCCTGAAAATTAACTCCGGCCTTAAAATATCTGATCAATCTGTCCAAGGCACAAAAAAATACAGCTCTGTCTGCATTCCATCAAAGTCAAAGGATCAATGGCTTACATCTGTGTCTGTATTGCCAGGCAGGGGTGTTGCTAGGTCTACAAAAGATCTGGGGCTAGAGCCCATAGCAACGTAGTAAAGAAAGTCATACGCTTGGGCGGGCATACACATGTATATACAGTAATATACGTGTGTGTGTGTGTGTATATATCCCCAGAGAGCCCCCCACTTACATCAGGGTCCCCAGAGAGCCCCTTTACACCAGGGTCCCCAGAGAGCCCCCCACTTACATTAAGGTTCCCAGAGAGCCTCTTCCTTACATCAGAGTGCCCAGAGAGCCTCCTTCTTGCATCAGGGTCCCCAGAGAGCCCCCCTTACATCAGGGTCCCCAGAGAGCCTCCTCCTTACATCAGAGTCCCCAGAGAGCCTCCTCCTTGCATCAGGGTCCCCAGAGAGCCTCCTCCTTGCATCAGGGTCCCCAGAGAGCCTCCCCCTTAAATCAGGGTCTCCAGAGAGCCTCTCCCTTAAAAACAGGGTCCCCGATAGCCTCCCCCTTAAATCAGGGTCCCCGGAGAGCCTCTCCCTTAAAATCAGGGTCCCCAGAGAGCCTCCCCTCCCCTAGGGACCCCTGCAGAGACTCTGGGCTATGGGCCCCAAAAGCCCCCCCCCCCCTAGCGACGCCACTGTTGCCAGGTGACAAAGACATTAATAGGTAACTACTGAGTATTTGATGTTTGATATTAAATGTAAAGATGAAAGTGATCAGTCTGTAAATGTTATGGTTGTGATCAGTGGCGGCCCACAATGCAGGGCGCAACCGCCCCCCCCCCCCCAATCCCCCTAATCTACATGTAGGGCACTGGATGCGTGCATACTAATGAGGTTTTTTTTTTTTTGAAGCATGTGATTAGTGCCTGAGGTTCTAATAGGCTTAAAAAAAGGGTGGGCTCGGGGCGCAGTCACTGGTTTCCAGAAGATTGCCCAGCCATTGAGGAGACGCAACGTGGCTGGCGCATGCGCAGTGTGCACCCGGCTGTGAAGCCGCAAGCTGTCACAGCTGGGTGCCCACACTCATAATGCCAGCACCAGGGAGAGGTGAGGGAGTGAACCAAGGGTTCGGGCAGCCACATCGCTGGATCGTGGGACGGGTGAGTGCGTGTTTATTAAAAGTCACTGGCTATATTTTTTGTAGCTGCTGAGTTTAAAAAAGAAACAAAATCGATTGGAACTCCGCTTTAAGACCCCTTTCACACCACACCGCACCTTGCGTCGGTGGTAAAACGCCGCTATTTTTAGCGGCGTTTTACCGCCGGATTTGCGGCGCATTTCGGCCGCTGGCAGGGCGCTTTTACCCCCGCTAGCGGCCGCGAAAGGGTTAAAACCGCCGGCAATACGCCGCAATAGCGGCGTTTTGCCGGCGGCATTACAGCGCTGCCCCATTGATTTCAATGGGCAGCAGCGGTGGAGGAGCGGTAAACACACTCCAAAGAAGCTGCTGGCAGGACTTTTTTCTGACGTCCTGCCAGCGCACCGCTGTAGTGTGAAAGCCCTCGGGGCTTTCCCATTACACACAATGGTGCAGCTTCTTTAGGGCGTTTTGCAGGCGCTATTTCTAACGCTATAGCGCCTGCAAAACACCCTGGTGTGAAAGGGGTCTAAACATTCTGTAGCCTTCTCTGGATGTCAGACAGCCTGCATCCCTCCTTCATTAAGAACTCAATGATGGCATATTGCTTCTCCTTGGGATCTATTATTTACACCTGCAATAAAAAAAAGAAGAAGAGTTACTGTAGAGGAAGAGTTACTCTACCAGCATGTGAAATTTTAACAACCTACAGTATGTAAGTTAATAAAAAAAAAAATTATGCCCACTTTTACATTCATTTCAGTACAGCCCTTTCAGTACAGCCCTTGTAAGCAATAAATGTAACTACCATATTCATTGGTGTATAACACGCATCTTAATTTTAAGAGGGAGGTTTCAGGAAAAAATTTTTTTTTTAAATAAAGAGCTTTGAAGCAAAATAAGGGTCAGTGTCCATTAATGCCGCCTTATCAGTGCCCATTTGCAGCCTCACCATTGCAGCCTGATCAGTGCCCATCTGCAACCTCGCCATTGCAGCCTGATCAGTGCCCATCTACAGCCTCGCCTTTGCAGCCTTATCAATGCCCATCTGTAGCCTCACCATTGCAGCCTGATCAGTTCCCATCTGCAACCTCGCCATTGCAGTCTGATCAGTGCCCATCTGCAACCTCGCCATTGCAGTCTGATCAGTGCCCATCTACAGCCTCACCTTTGCAGCCTTATCAATGCCCATCTGCAGCCTCACCAGTGCCCATTAATGCAGCCTGATCAGTGCCCATTAATGCAGCCTGATCAGTGCCCATCTGCAGCCTCACAATTGCAGCCTGATCTGTGCCCATCTGCAACCTAGCCATTGCAGTCTGATCAGTGCCCATCTACAGCCTCGCCTTTGCAGCCTTATCTATGCCCATCTGCAGCCTCACCAGTGCCCATCAATGCAGCTTGATCAGTGCCCATTAATGCAGCCTGATCAGTGCCCATCTGCAGCCTTACCATTGCAGCCTGATCAGTGCCCATCTCCACCCTCACCATTGCAGCCTGATCTGTGCCCATCTGCAGCCTCGCTTTGCAGCCTTATCAGTGCCCATCTGCAGCCTCACCAGTGCCCATCAATGCAGCCTGATCAGTGCCCATTAATGCAGCCTGATCGGTGCCCATCTGCAGCCTCACCATTGCAGCCTGATCAGTGCCCATCTGCAGCCTCGCCTTTGCAGCCTTATCTTTGCCCATCTATAGCCCCACCAGTGCCATTCAATGCAGCCTGACCAGTGCCCATTAATTCAGCCTGATCAGTGCCCATCTACAGGCTCACCATTGCAGCCTGAACAGTGCCCATCTGTAGACTCACCATTGCAGCCTGATCTGCGCCCATCTGCAGCCTCGCCTTTGCAGCCTTATCAGTGCCCATCTGTAGCCTCACCAATGCCCGTCAATGCAGCCTGATCAGTGCCTATCAGCAGCCTCGCCACTGCAGCCTGATCTGTGCTCATATGCAGCCTCACTATTGCAGCCTGATCTGTGCCCATCTGTAGCCTCACCATTGCAGCCTGATCTGTGCCCATCTGCAGCCTCGCCATTACCCAGCAACGCAGCCTCATCATTCCCGGACTACACAGAGCCGGGATCTCCTGTTTACTCGGTGCTCACAGTCACACACAGTCCCGCCTCCTGGTCCGGCTTCTATGATAGACAGAACACCAGTCCAATGAAGGGACATGTAAAGTCTATGGTAGGAGCCGGTCCAGGAGGTGGGATTGTGTGTGACTCAGAGCGCAGAGTACACAGGAGATTCCATGTATAACACGCACACATGATTTGCCCTCTATTTTCAGGGGGAAAAGTGTGTGTTATATGCCGATAAATACAGTATTTTATATGCAATATTATACACGTTTGTCCCAGGCGTTGTATTTACATTAAAACAGTTCATCTTTCTTGGTACAGTTATAAGGGGGGTGATGATACCTTGTAAAGAGTCATCTCTGCCATACAATAGGAAACTCATAATTTTCCAATTTTTCTGTTTTTTTATAGGCCTGAGGAAGGCAAATTTTTGGGGCTTCAAAATAATGTTGGCCGCCTGTTGCTTTCCTGAGAAATGAATAAAACACGTGGGACTCCCAAGACGTTGTCCCTGCATTTTTATTGATTTCATTACAAAAGAAAAAAAAAAAAAAAAAAAAAAAGATCGAAATTGACTCTTACGCGAAACACCACTATATCTTGTTTCTTTGCTCAAGGTTTTATAAATAAATCTCACTGTAATTCCTTATCTCATAGATTGCCTGGGAACATACAGAACATTAATGTAAAATTGAACGTGGGCTTCTACATTTTACATCTACATTTCCATAACATTCACCCAAGGACTCTATTATATAATAATTCCTCCTTCTGAAAGGCTTTTATTAAATATATATCAAAAACTGATGGCTGCACTTTGGATACATCAGTGAAAGCTTTTTGAGAGCATGAAATGTAGAAAAATCAGCTTTTAAAAGTTTAAATTTGGGTGTAATTTACCAGATTCAACGAAACATAAAAGTCTCACATACCTGCTTGCGCGTTTTACAAGGTACGTTGGTCAAATGGGGACATTTCGTTGCTCTATTGCTAGACGGAATGCTCTTCAGTCATGTAAAAAAATAAATGCTTCAATGGTATTTAGGAAGACTTTGTGAATCTAGGAAGATTCGCTCAACTTGTTAACTTCCAAAATCCAATGCAGATCTTTGTTTGGGCAATAGGAACAGAAATATCACCCATCGCTACGAGGCATCTTATCTCCCTAATGCCGTGTACACGCGATCGGACATTCCGACAACAAAATCCATGGGATTTTTTCCGATTGATGTTGGCTCAAACTTGTCTTGCATACGCACAGTCACTCAATGTTGTCGGAAATTCTGAACGTCAAGACCGCTGCGACGTTCGTGGAGCCGAGAAAATTGAAGTTCAATAGCCAGTGCGGCTCTTCCGCTTGATTCCGAGCATTCGTAGAACTTTGTGCGTTGGAATTGTGTACACACAATCGTATTTTCCCGACAACGGATTTTGTTGATCCAGATCTCAACTTTTGTGTGTCGGAAATTCCGATGGAAAATGGCGGATGGAGCCTACGCACAGTCAGAATTTCCGACAAAAAGCTCCCATCGAACATTTTCCGCCGGAAAATCCGACCGTGTGTATGCGGCATAAGGCTAGGTTCACACACCTATGAGTGTGGCTGCAAGTGGGGAAATTGCATCTGTTCCTGCACCCACAAACACCGGCAGCCAAATCGCACTGCTCTTAGGAGATGCAGGTGGCTAGACCATACCAGGGCATGCGCCCTCAACAAGTGGGGGTGGATGCTTTGGGGCTCTTCCCCCCTCCCCACCCCTAAAGGGTCTTGTCCTCATGTTGATAGGGACAATGGCCTCTTCCCAACAACCCTGGGAGGTGGTTGTGGGAGTCTGCGGGCAGGGGGCTTATTGGAATCTGGAAGCCTCATTAAACAAGGGGGCCACCAGATTCCGGTGCCCCCCCCATGTGAATGAGTATGGGTTACATTATACCCCTACCCATTTACCCTCATAAGGCAGTGTAGTGTAAACAAAAACAAGAGACTTTTTGACAAGTCCTTTATTAAAAATCTTCTTCCGGTGTTCTTCCTCCAGGCTTCTTCCTCCGGTGTTCTCCCTCCATGCTTCTTCCTCCGGTGTTCTCCCTCCAGGCTTCTTCCTCCGGTGTTCTCCCTCCAGGCTTCTTCCTCCGGTGTTCTTCCTCCAGGCTTCTTCCTCCGGTGTTCTCCCTCCAGGCTTCTTCCTCCGGTGTTCTTCCTCCTGGCTTCTTCCTCCAGTGTTCTCCCTCCAGGCTTCTTCCTCCGGTGTTCTCCCTCCAGGCTTCTTCCTCTGGTGTTCTCCCTCCAGTCTTCTTCCTCCTCGGTCTTCTCCTCCGTGACGTCACAAGCAGTGGGGTCTCATGGTGACATCAACGGATGGCCGCGCTCCCCTTGGCTATATAAGAACCCGCAGAGAGCAGAGCTGGCACAATGATGGGAGACAGTGTCGGAGGAGGACCGGGTCGGCAGCAGAGAAGATTGGAGGATGAAGACCGGAGGAAGATTTTTAATAAAGGACTTGTCAAAACCATCTCTTGTTTTTATTTACACCATATTGTCGTTTTTTTTGAGTGAATGGGTAGGGATACCCCTACTTATTCACATGGGGGGGCACTGGGATTTGGGGGCCTCATTGTTAAAGGGGACTTCCAGATTCTGATACCTATGCGTGTGGCTGCGAGTGGGGAAATCGCATCTGTGCCTGCACCCACAACCACACGCAGCCGAATTGCACTGCTCTTAGGAGATGCATGCCATTCATTACGAATGGCACCCTCATGCATCTCAGAATGCACTAGGTTTGCAGGTGTGGGAACCACAGAAAAAATCCCATGGTCAAAAAGACCATGTGATTTCTCTGCAGCTGTGTTTTGAAAAGGTGCATGCACCTTTTTTTTTTTTTTTGCGGAACTGCAGGCACAGCAGCCCATTCAATTGAATGGGCTGCATTGCTTGCGCAAACACGGCCCGGTCAAACCGTGGAAGTATGAAACTAGGATTAGTTAAAGTGGTTGTAAACCCTTACAACACACTCTGACCTACAGGTAAGCCTAGATTAAGGCTTACCTGTAGGTCCAAGAAATATCTCCTAAACCGTATTTGCCCGAAGACAGGCACCGCTGTCTACGGCTACAGCGGCACGCAGGCGCACTGAGCGCGGCATCTTCAACGACGGAGACGACTGAGCGCGCCGCGGTCAACGGTGATATTCTGCGAGTGGCAGCTCCCGTGCGCATGCGTGGGAGTGACGTCATCACGGCTTCGCCGAATGACAGTGGCGGAGCTGCGAGACCCACCGAGAAGATGGATGCGCCGGAATACAGGGGACAGCGGTGACTTTGCTGGCTCCTGTTTCAGGTAAGTGACACATAATGGACTACTATGCGATGCGATGCGATACGATGCATAGTAGTCCATTATGCTTTGCCTTTGCAGGGAATGAAAGAGGAAGTAAACCCATCAGGGTTTACTTCCTCTTTAAGGCCTCGCACCACTTACAGGCATGTACCATTTCTTTCTCATTTTTTTCTGGTTTTCCCGTCGGAATAAACTCCGAAGGTTTTTCTGACGGAGTTCCGCTCAAACTGTCTTGCCTACACACAGACCAAGAACATGGTGATGTACAACACGTACGACGGGACTAGAAAAAGGAAGTTCAATAGCCAGTAGCCAATAGCTTCCGTCTCTTACTTGTTTCCGAGCATGCGTCGTTTTTGGGCCGTTGGAACAGCATACAGACGAGCGGTTTTCCCTATAGGAATTGCTTCCGTCGGAAATATTTAAAACATGTTCTATTTCTAGGTCCGTCAGAATTTTCATAAAAAAAAAAAAAAAAAGCCAGATGAGGCCCCCACACGATCGGTATATACGATGAAAAGCTTCCGTCTGACTTTTTCTGTCGGACATTCCGCTTGCATGTAAGCAGCATTAGCCAGCTCTGTGTGTCCATTGACACACAGATTGCTGCTCGGTGCTGTCTATGAACCAATGAGAAGGGAGAGAGCCGACAGAGCCTCTGTCCTCCTGCACATTTCTGGATCGAGATCAGGCGCAAGTAAATATAAGGGGGGCTGGGGGTGAAGAAGGTTTTTTTTTTTTTTTTACCTTAATGCATAAACTTACTTTTAATGTTCGTGGATAATAAAAATTTTAATAAAAAAAAATTAAAACATAAAAAAAAAAAGTTTTTGATGTTTTATTTTCTACTGGTCATACTAAATAATCACTTAGAAGTTATACAAATCTTCTATTAATCCACTTCATTTGGATAATGCGATTTTCAGAATCCGTTGGTTAAATGGCCTAGAGGGCCCCCGAAAGGCGGATCTGGACAATTAAACATTTTAGAAGAAAGTCTTCTTTTGTAAGATTTTGTGTTTTTTAGCAAAACAATCTTGTGCTTCTCTTAATACAACGCAGCCTTCAGGATGACATATTGAATGACAAACGAGCCGGCAGGCTAATTCAATAGCAGCAAAGCTTTTAAGAACAATGCTCACAGAACGGCTAATCTCTTGGTCAGCACTCGCCACCGGCAATTATTTTTCAGACGCTGGCAAAGATTTTATCGGCTTCGCGCTCGTCCCAGGGTGAGCTTCTAAAATGTCGGAGTCATCAGTTAAAATTGGACAGATCTTATTGCTTCTGTAACTCCAAAGCAACTAAATCCTCCTTGCGGCCACTGGGATAATAACTTAGGACAGAATTACTTCTTGTTTAGGACGTCGCTATATGCAGACTGTACAAATGGAACTCAGGGAACTGCGCTGCGGGAAAAAAAAAAAAAAATCTTGTAAAAATTCAAGCACATCACACAATTTTCTAGGAAAAATTGTAAATGACCTTTTTTTGTTACACAATTTCAATTTGGAAGAGGTTTAAAGGGTAAAATGTTAATAATTTGCTACTCTGCCAATGTAGTTTTGTTTATTTTATGCAGTATATGCCCATAGTGGGTGTAGTAGGCACTTTAACTGATTTTGTGTTGATAACCTTCTGTTGGAGGCTGAAACGCGTCACCGAGATTGCTAACATTTAAATAAAATCACATTGATGGAGAAGCAGGGCAGCAACATATCTTTTGTTGCATCTCAGCTGGGGAAGGAGCTTTTATCGTGCACTTGGGTTCCTGCAGGTTGGCCGACTTTGGACTTTTTAGAGCAAGCATTTATGCAAAGCTGATCTGTTGCATGCAGCGCTATAGACATCTAGTCTTTTTCTACCTCGCTCTTGCACTGGCCTGGCGGCTCTAAGTGTTGCCCGATCCAACGGCACTCTTTACCTGAGCAACAGGCTGTATTTCTAGCTGCTAGTCCCCAGCCCTTAGCTCTAAACTGACACTCCTAGCTCCAAGCTCCAGATCCAAGTTCAAGTTCTAGGAGCTTTAAACTCTTAGCTCCAAGCTCCAGATCCAAGTTCAAGTTCTAGGATATTTAAACTCTTAGCTCCAAGCTCCAGATCCGAGTTCAAGTTCAAGGAGATTTAAACTCTTAGCTCCAAGCTCCAGCTCCAAACACCAGCTCCTAACTCCATCAACCCCTGCAATCCTGTTACTCTAGAGACTGTGACTCCTGTCTACTCAAGTGACCCATGCATATCTGTGTCTCCAGAGACCCTTGCACCTCTATGTCTCCTTTAACCTCTGTGCTCCTCTGCCCCCTAATGTTTCTTGTGCCCAGTGGTTCCACTGACACCTGTGTCTCCCAGTCGCCCCTGTGTCATCCAATGTTTCTCTGTTCCAGACATGTAGTAGGGCTCTAGATGATTGATTTAGCAGCTTCTCAGCTAGTCCCGGCCCAACCTCTCAAAAAATAAATCACTATTTCTAGCTCCTAGCTACAAGTTCCAGACTTCTTATGCCCCCATCAGCCTCTGCACGCCTGTTACTCCAAAGCAGCCATTCTCAACCAGGGTTCCGTGGAAGCCTGGGGTACCTCCAGAGGTTAGTAGGGGTTCCTTGATTGTTGGCTGATGAACTCCCTAATTGATAATGCCAACAGAGTTCAAGGTTCAGCACCACTTAGCAAAGCCAACAGCATGACAACAAATATCTTTTTAGCTGTCTTTAAGGGTGGCATTCTGAACACCACTTTAAGGGGGACATTCTTCCTATTGGCCACCAATATAATGAGTATTGTTCCTATTGAGCCCTGATGATTTGGTTTTAGTAAGGGTTCCTCGAGACATGAAAATTATTTTTGGGGTTCCTCTAGGATTAAAAGGTTGAGACAGCCTGTGCCAGAGACTGTGATCCCTGTGTACTCAATCTATCTTCATTGACCTCTGTGCTGCTCTGGCTCCTAATGACACTTGCCCCCTTTGTCTCCAGTGACACACGTGTCACCCAGTTGTCCCAGTACTTCCTGTGCCAGCCAGTGTTTCTCTGTACCAGACATGTACTGTAGACATCCCCCGATTTCAACCTGCTGATTGATATAGAAGCTTCTCAGCTATACCCTACCCAGCCTGTGAATAAAAAAACATCACTATTTAAGCTGTGCTCAGTCCAGCACTCTTTGTCTGAGCAATAGGTTGATTTCCTATCTGTAGGAATTCATCAGAGCCACTGCTGTGGTTCTGATGAAGAGGGTCCTCCCTCGTAACGTGTAAGCCATTTGTGATGCCATCTCGTCCCCCCTACCGCCTGGACCAGGTTGCAGGTATCTAGAGACACGGTTCTATTTGCTGGAGCACTGACAAGCCTTTTTATAACGTTTGCTTGTGAGTATTACTTTTGCAGTTACATTTTTTTATCAAATTTTATTTTCAATATTTTTATTGAGATTTCAAACAAGTCAAAACAAGAAGAGAAAAATAACTCTCCCTCCTAAGCCCGAGAGTACATAAAGAAAATCCAGTGTTTGACAAACGTTACAGATAACAGAAAGCAGTTCCTTTTGCATTTGGAGAGGTACAGTAATCCAGATAATCTGATGTAAAGAATATGCACCACTAAGTCCTCAGACTAAAGAGCTATAGTTAATGGGGAGATGGACCGCTGAGGGGAAGCCATTACAACTAACAAACAAAATAAGCATACTCAGCAATCACTGTGTGTAGTGGTCTGAAGGGAACCTAATCCTGTAACGGGGGTATTGAGCTGAGATTCCAGAGCAAAACCAATGTGATTGTGAGAATACCCAGCTAAGCCGATAGGCCTGTACCCTCTGTTCATATCTGGTTATAAGAGACTGAAACACTGGGGAAAGTCCATCTATACCTAAGAGAGCGGGAAGAGGGAAGGGAGTAGTAAGAGAAGGAAGTCAGAGAAGAGTAAGAGAGCTAGCAGATCCATAGGAAAAGGGGGAAGTGTAGGGGGGACAAGAAGAGAAGGTCCCCTAAGGGGAGAGGAGCGGCCCTAGACATCTAAATCCCTGGGATTATGGGCACTCCGATATAGTTCGCCCATGGTTCCCAGATCAATTGGAATTTGTGGTTTTTGTCTAGTAGTTTACAGACAATCTTTTCTTGGGCCATGAGCCAGGATATTTTCCGTTTCATGCCATGCAGGGGTACCGTGGGCCTTTTCCAGTTTTTAGCTATAGTAATTCTAGCTCCTAAGAGCATATAAAAAATTAAGGATTGGGTGTGTTTGGGGGTCTTTTCCACACTGGCATTGAGAAGTGCTACTTCGGGTAGCTGTGGAACAGCTATACCCGTAATTTTCCTCAATAGGTGGAAAAAACTGTTCCAAAATTTCCGTATCCTAGGGCATGTCCACCATATGTGGAAAAGGGAGCCAGTGAGACCACAACCCCTAAAGCATAGAGGGGAAGCATCTGGAAAAATCTTGGCCAGTGAGGTCAGGACACGATACCATCGCACCATGAGTTTAATGCTAGCTTCCATTATTTTTTATCAAATTTATCTTTGGTAATACACAAGGTCGGTGCACCCTCCCTTTCTTTCTATATAACCTACCAGTGTCTATCAGTGCCACCCATCAGCGCCACCTATCAGTGCCACCTCTCAGTGCCCTTCAGTGCCATCTATCAGTGCCCACCGATGCCACCTATCAGTGTAGCCTCATCAGTACCTCCTGAATGAATGAATGAATGAAATACTTGTATAGCGCACAATGCGAACTGAATCGCCTCTAGGCGCTGTGGCGAGCTTTGATCATCTGCTAAAAGAGGAAGGTCTTGAGTTTTTTCCTAAAAGCCAGGTGATTTTCTTCCAGGCGGATGTTGATTGGTAGAGCATTCCATAGCCGAGGCCCTTGGACAGCGAATCTCCGATCACCCTTGGATTTATACCGGGCTTTGGGCACGAGGAGGAGGTTTTTGTTGGCTGATGGAAGACTGCGGTTTGGTGTGTAATGATTTATTTTCTCCATTAGGTATTGCGGAGCTTCTCTATGCACGCATTTGTGGGTGAGGCAAAGGGTCTTGAACGTGATCCGATTTTTTACGGTTAGCCAATGTAAGCTCCTCAGTGAAGGAGAGATGGATTCCCAGGGTTTTTTTCCTGTTATCAGCCTTGCCGCCGTGTTTTGGATCAGTTGTAATCGCGCAAGTTGATATTGTGGTAATCCTATGTAAAGCGAGTTTGCGTAGTCCAGTCGTGAATTAATGATTGTTCCAACTACCACTGCTTTGTCATTCTTTGGGATAAAAGGGATGAGTCTGCGAAGCATGCGCAGCAGATGGTGAGATCCACTGACTACAGTGCCCACCAGTGCCGCCTCATCAGTGCCCTTTGGTGCCACCTATCAGTGCCCATCTGTACCTCCTTATTAGTGCCCATCAGTGCAGCCTATCAGTGCCCATCAGTGCTGCCTCATCAGTGTGCATCAATGAAGGAAAAAAATTACCTGTTTGCAAAATGTTATAACAAACTATAAAAAACATTTTTTTTTGCTTTTTTTCTGCCTTTTTTTGTTTGTTTAGCAAAACAAAAACCCCAGTGGTTATTGAATGCCACCCATCAGTGCCAACTATCAGTGCTGCCTATCAGTACCACCTCTCAGTGCCCTTCAGTGCCGCCTATCAGTGCTGTCTATCAGTACCACCTCTTAGTGCCGCCTATCAGTGCCCACCGGTGCCACCTATCAGTGCAGCCTCATCAGTACCTCCTGATCAGTTCCCACCAGTGCTGCCTCATCAGTGCCCATCGGTGCCACCTATCAGTGCCCATCTGTACCACCTTATCAGCTCCCATCAGTGCAGCCTATTAGTGCCCGTCAGTGCTGCCTCATCAGCGTACATCAATGAAGGAAAAAAATTTCCTGTTTGCAAAATGTTATAACAAACTATAAAAAAACATTTTTTTTTGTTTTTTTTCTGACTTTTTTTGTTTGTTTAGCAAAAAAAAAAAAAAAAAAACAGTGGTGAACACCACCAAAAGAAAGCTCTATTTGTGTGAAAAAAAAAATGATAAAAATGTCATATGGGTAAAGTGTTGCATGACCATGCAATTGCCATTCAAAGAGTAACAGCGCTGAAAGCTGACAATTGGCCTGGGCAGGAAAGGGGTATAGGTGCCCATTAAGCAATTGGTTAAAGAGTGACATGTTAGGTATCTATTTACTCAGCATAAAATCATCCTTTTTAATTTTACCAATTTGGTATTATATTGTGTTTTTATGCCTTAAAATTCAAACAAGTTTTTGTTTATTTTATTTTTTTATTGCATTTGAAAAATCGCTGTGCAAATACCGTGTAAAGAAAAAAAAAAAAAAGAATTGCAATACCGACTATATTGTCCTCTACTTAAAAAAAAAAAAAAAACATATCAAGTTTGGGGTTCTAAGTATATGTCTAGCAAAAAAAAATTTGATTTTTACATATATGTGAGACGTGCGAGAATAGGACCCGGAGCTGAAATGAATAAGCTGGTCACATTCATGCTTATTAAATAAATTAATTAAATATATATATATATATATATATATATATATATATATATATATATATATATAAAAATATAAATTAAATATATATATATATATATATATATATATATATATATATATATATTAAAATGCTTATTAAATAAATATATAAATAAATATATATATATATATATATATATATATATATATATATATATATATATATATATATATATATATATATAGATATATAGATATATATATATATATATATATAGATATATATCTATATATCTATATATATAGATATATATATATATATATATATATATATATATATATATATATATATATATATATATATATATAGATATTAAAATGCTTATTAAATAAATTCAATAAATACATAAATAAATATATATATATATATATATATATATATATATATATATATATATATATATATATATATAATGAAATATATATAAATGAAATATATATAAATATATATATATATATAGATATATAGATATATATATATATATATTAAAATGCAAGAGCTCCTTTGACTTGCAGTCAATGATAACTGAGAGCACAGTTGGAACGCCCGAACCCGGCGTCTAATTCAGCGGCACTGAATGTCGCGCATAACCCCGATCACTCTTGATACATTGTATCACGGCGCGCAGAGAAGGCTCGGCAAAGCCAAAATACTGTATAACATGCGAGCCTGCCACAGCAACTTCATAATAGCAGTCATTTTTCTACGCACTGTCTACTCCATTTAATTAAGAAATATGTTTCTGAAATACGAGGCTGGCTTATCACCAAGTCACACATTTTACCTGGAGCCAAAAGTCGGCTATGTGTTTGAAAGCAGGGATCCCTTAATCTTTTTTGTCCAGACTTCCTAATTATTTCCAGTAAATATCTTTCAGCAACTTCGATCATTATTACTTTTTTTTTTTTTCCTCCCCACTTTGTAATTAGCATGTGTTGCAGGGAAACCAAAGTGCAAGTATTATTACAGCATGTCTGAACAATAACATAGAAACTTCTCGCTGTCTAGCTGCCTAATTGATAATCCCTTCTCTGAATCATTGGAATGTTTTAAAGCGGACTTTCCATGAAAGTAAAGCATTATACACACGATAGGACTTTGTACAAACTTTCTTGTGGATTTTTGCACAAAGGGCGTTGGCCGTGAACTTGTATTGCATACACGCAGCAGGACTTTTTCAGCCAACTTTCACCAAATCACATGGTTTTTCTGCTCTTTACCGCCACCTTTGGTCAACTTCTGTATTGTTGTCTGATCTTTTGCATTGGTTCTGAGCATTCCTGTTTGTACTTTGTACAAAAGTCCTATGGTTTTCTGTACACACGATCGGACTTTGCTCCATCGGACTTTTGTTGCCAGAAAGTTTGTCCGTTCACACAGCCAACAAAAGTCAGATGAAAACCAAAAAAGTTTGTCCAATGGAGCGTGCACACGGTCAGATGTTGCTCCAAAACAGCTAATTTGCATGTTTGTTGTCATAAAGTCTGATCATGTGTGCGGGCCTTTAGGTGCACTTTTTACATTTATCCCCGCAACTTCTTCTTTCAAGATCTCTGTGAAAAATACCTGGGGGGGGGGGGGGGTATTATTTTCAAACTTTCCCAACTTCCACCTCCAAAACCTAGGTGAGGGTGACCTCATCCGAGATATGGGGAACACAGAGAATAATGAGTAGACCTCCCAGAGCTGAGCTTCAGTGTCTTCCAAGGATCTTGGAATCTTAAGGCGATTCTTTGGTGCTTTTTCATTTTCATGCAACGGACTTTATCTCAGTCTAAAGTCACTGGATTGGGGCTTATTATGGAAAGGTGGCATTAAAACAAAACAAAAAATTAAAGATTGAAAGAAGAAACATGCTATGGGGTTGATTTACTAAAACTGAAAGAGTGCAAGATCTGATGCAGCTGTGCATGGTGGCTTCTAACTTCAGCTTGTTCAATTCATCGTTGACAAAGACACCTTGAAGCTGATTGGTGTCTCTGCAGAGTCGCACCAGATTTTGCACTCTCCAGCTTAAGTAAATCAACCCACATGTTTCGTCAGCAATAAAAGCATCTTATATTCCTCCTCACAATCTTCTTCACACTGTAGACTGAGCTGTGCATATGCAGCTCAGTGTTCATATCTGGCATTTGTCAGGTACAGGGATGATTTTACTCCTATGTGCATGACTGTATAGTCATGCACATAGTCAGTTGACTATTTTTCCCTGAATCATTCACATCAATAGGAAAGGGGCAGGAGAGCATTGAGGATAATGAAAGAAAAATGATTATGCACACCATAGTTTGTTGATTAAGATCAAAGTCGCTCATTTTAAAAAGCAACACTGAACCCTGCCCCCCCCCCCCCCCCCCCCCCCATTCTTATGCATCCATGTCTTGCTGTATTTCTCTTGATGGATTAGCAACCAAGAACCTGTCTCCAATGCTCAACCAAGAACCTGTCTCCAATATTCAACCAAGAACCTGTCTCTAATGCTCAACCAAGAACCTGTCTCCAATATTCAACCAAGAACCTGTCTCCAATGCTCAACCAAAAACCTGTCTCCAATATTCAACCAAGAACCTGTCTCTAATGCTCAACCAAGAACCTGTCTCCAATATTCAACCAAGAACCTGTCTCTAATGCTCAACCAAGAACCTGTCTCTAATGCTCAACCAAGAACCTGTCTCCAATATTCAATCAAGAACCTGTCTCTAATGCTCAACCAAGAAAGTATCCTCAGTGCTGAACCCAGAATCCATCTCCAATGCTCAACCAAGAACCCATCCCCAATGCTGAACGAAGCATCTGTCTCCAAGGTTGGACCAAGAACTTGTCTCCAATGCTAAACCAAGAGCCTATCTCCAATTCTAAATTAAGATCCTGTCTAGAAGACTGGACCAAGAACCTATCCTCAGTGCTGAACTAAGAACCCATCTCCAATGCTGAACCAAGAACCCATCTCCAATGCCGAACCAAGAACCTATCTCCAATACGGAACTAAGAACCCATCTTAAATGCTGAACCAAGAACCCATCTCCAATGCTGAACCAGGAACCAATCTCCAATGCGGAACTAAGAACCCATCTCCAATGCTGAACCAAGAACCCATTTCCAATGCTGTACCAAGAACCTCTCTCCAATGCTGAACCAAGAACATGTCTCCAATGCTGAACCAAGAACCCATCTCCAATGCTGAACCAAGAACCCATCCCCAATGCTGAACCAGGAACCAATCTCCAATGCGGAACTAAGAACCCATCTCCAATGCTGAACCAAGAACCCATTTCCAATGCTGTACCAAGAACCTCTCTCCAATGCTGAACCAAGAACACGTCTTCAATGCTGAACCAAGAGCCCGTCTCCAATGCTGAACCAAGAGCCCGTCTCCAATGCTGAACCAAGAACCCATCTCCAATGCTGAACCAAGAACCCATCTCCAATGCTGAACCAAGAACTCATCCCTAATGCTGAACCATGAACCCATCTCCAAGGCTGGACCAACAATCCATCTTCATTGCTAAACCAAGAACAGATCCCCAATTCTGAATCAAAAACCCATCTCCAATGCTGGACCAAGATCTAATCTACAATGTTGAACCAAGAGCCAATCTGCAATGCAGAACCAAAAACCCATTTCCAAAGCTGATTTTGATTGCTTTTCCATTGTAAGCTTCACCAGGGGAACTAAGAACCCATCTTCAATGCTGAACCAGGAACCCATCTCCAGTGCTGAACCAGGAACCCATCTCCAATGCGGAACTAAGAACCCAACTCCAATGCTGAACCAAGAACCTCTCTCCAATGCTGAACCAAGAACACATCTTCAATGCTGAACTAAGAGCCCATCTCCAATGCTGAACCAAGAACCCATCTCCAATGCTGAACTAAGAGCCCATCTCCAATGCTGAACCAAGAACCCATCTCCAATGCTGAACCAAGAACCCATTCCTAATGCTGATCCATGAACCCATCTCCATGGCTGGACCAACAATCCATCTTCATTGCTAAACCAAGAACCCATCTCCAATGCTGGACCAAGAACTCATCTACAATGTTGAACCAAGAGCCACTCTCCAATGCAGAACCAAAAACCCATTTCCAAAGCTGATTTTGATTCCTTTTCCATTGTAAGCTTCACCTGGGTCCCAGGCTATATTTCCATCATATCCTCCTTCCATTTAAAAAAAAAAAACTCAAGGCATGTCACCAATAATGACAATTCTATATCACTTTTTTGAACCTAGCAAAAAATAAATAATCTACTCATCGAATAGCTTGCAGAACCACAATGGCATGTGAGCATACCCATAGCAGGATATTATTGAACCACAGATGAAAAACAATTTCCTTGATGAAGATATTTAGTCCTTTGCTCTTCCACCGCACCAATTCCACCTCTCAGTCCACGCAAGGATAAAATATTACCCAAATTATTTTCTGAGTTACAAAACTGGTCAATGTCCTCTAAGTATTCCTAGAAGATGGTTTCTGTGGGGGAGCATTAATTTGCATAGTCATGATTCACGTTTTTTTTTTTTTTTTTTTTTTTTTACTTTTGCTCCAGCTCATCAATCTGCAATCATTGGTTATTCAAGATTACTTGGCTGCTTTATCTGTGGCAGACTGTACATTTCTGAGCTTGATCCATGGATCAGAAAATTGAAGCTGAAGCCTTTCTATCCGCTTCAAGGAAATTTGCTTGAAAAAAAAAAAAAAAAAAAGGAGAAAAAGAAGCATTTTCATAGAATAGGTGTACTTAAAACTCACTTCTGTTGTTGCACAAAAAATGATAAATCACTGTTCAAAGGGTATTAGCTGCCTAGAATACGAAAGCAGCTTTATGCATTACCGAGGGAAGTTTCACAGTTGTAGAGTGTATGTCTCGAACCGGCGCTGTTCAGTGACAGTTTTATTAAGCTGTGTGGAATACAGCGAATACTTGTTTATGTACATTTGATGTAGGCCGGGAGGAGCCAAAAGTAAACTTTACTAAATCTTCACTGCTGCGCCATCCTGTAAATCCTGAATTTGTTCTACAAGAGGAAAAGGCACTACAGATCCAAAGAGATAAATCCAGTACAGTGGAAGCTTAAAGCTGAACTTCAGGCAAAAAAGAAATTCCAAAATCGCTCAGGTATGTGTTCATTAAAAAGTATTTCATTGGTTCTAAGCCCTTGTACACACGGTCGGAGAATCCGTCGGAATGTGTCCTATCGGACCGTGTTGTCGGATAATCCGACTGTGTGTGGTCTGCATTGGACTGTTTCCGTCGGAATATCCGTCGGACCAAATTTTCCAACTTGCTGGAAATATTTTCCGACAAACTGGTCCGATAGGACATACTCCGATCATGTGTAGAGAATTCTGATCGGACAAAGTGCCGCGCATGCTCAGATCAAATTCCTACATCAAAGCTATTGGCTACTACAGTGAACGTAGTCCAAAGCGTAACGAAATTACGTCATCATGTTCTGAAAGATCGGATTTTTCGACAACTTTGTCCGACCGTGTGTATGCAACAGTTTCGGACAAGATCCGACGGGCAAAATCCGACGGATTTGGTTGTCGGAATCTCCGACCGTGTGTACAAGGGCTAAGGCTGCGTTCACACCTAATCATTTTGCGGTGTGTTTTGCAGGTGCTTTTTTTGGAAAGGGCCAGGGACTTTTTTTGCACACAGAAGTTTGTTGGTTTTGGTTCCATAGACTTCAATGGAAATCCACCAGAAATGCAAGTACGGTACTGTGTTTTTGACGTGTTTCCGCTGAGTTTTGCGTTTTTTGCTTTCAATCATTTTTATTATCGTTATTTTTAGCCCTTGTACACAGGGTCGGAGATTCCGACGGAGTGTGTCCTATTGGACCTTTTTGTCGGATAATCCGACTGTGTATGGTCTCCGTCGCATACCAAGTTTTCCAACTTGTCCGTAAATTTTTCAGACAAAATGCTCCGATCGCGTAGCCTACTCCGACGGACAAAGTGCCACGCATGGTCAGATCAAATTCCTAGACCAGGGATATGCAATTAGCGGACCTCCAGCTGTTGCAAAACTATAAGCCCTTGTACACACGGTCGGAGATTCCGACAACCAAATCCGTCGGATTTTGTCAGACGGATCTTGTCCGAAACTGTTGCATAGACACGGTCGCACAAAGTTGTCGGAAAATCCGATCTTTCAGAACGTGATGGCGTAATTTCGTTACGATGGGACTATGTTCAGTCTAGTAGCCAATAGCTTTGATGTAGGAATTTGATCTGAGTATGCGTGGCACTTTGTCCGATCGGAATTCTCTACACATGATCGGAGTATGTCCTATCGGAGCATTTTGTCGGAAAATATTTCCGGCAAGTTGGAAAATTTGGTCCGACGGATATTCCGACGGAAACAGTCCGATGCAGACCACACACAGTCGGAATATCCGACAAAACGGTCCAATAGGAAACATTCCGATGGAATCTCCGACCGTGTGTACAAGGGCTAAGTCCCATCATGCCTCTGCCTCTGGGTGTCATGCTTGTGGCTGTCAAAGTCTTGCTATGCCTCATGGGAGTTGTAGTTCAGCAACAGCTGGAGGTCCACTAATTGCATATCCGTGTCCTAGACCAAGGCTATTGGCTACTAGCCTGAACGTAGTCCCGTCGTAACGAAATAACGTCAACACGTTATGTACAATCGGATTTTCCGACAACTTTGTCCGACCGTGTGTATGCAACAGTTTCGGACAAAATCCGTCGGGCAAAATCCAACGGATTTGGTTGTCAGAATGTCCGACCCGTGTGTACAAGAGCTAAGAGCATTAACAAACAGGTCAAGAGAGATCGCATAAAACATTAAAACAGCCAGCAAGTTTACAAAAATAGTGAATGGTAGACACAGCCATGATCGACGAATCACAAGCTGCAATTAAGATCGCTGGGAGAAATATCAACAACCTGAGATATGCAGACGATACCACACTACTGAAAGAAAGCGAAGAAGAACTGAAGAGTCTCTTAATCAAGGTGAAAGAGGAGAGCGCAAAAGCTGTCCTGAAATTTAACATTACGAAAACTAAGGTCCCATCACTGATTGGCAAATAGAAGGAGAAGAAATGGAAACAGTGACAGATTTTATCTTCCTAGGCTCCAAGATCACGGCAGATGGTGACTGCAGCCATGAAATTAGGAGATGCTCGCTTCTTGGGAGGAAAGCAATGACAAACCTAGACAACATTATAAAAAGCAGAGACATCACCCTACAGACAAAGTGCAATATAGTCAAAGTTATGGTATTCCCAGGTAGTAACCTATGGCTGTGAAAGTTGGACCATAAGGAAGGCTGAACACCAAAGAATTGATGCTTTTGAACTATGGTGTTGGAGAAGACTTTTGAAAGTCCCTTGGACGGCAAGAAGATCAAGTGAGTCAATCTTGAAGGAAATAAACCCTGAATATTCACTGGAAGAACAGATCCTGAAGCTGAAATTCAAATACTTTGGTCACCTAATGCGAAGAGAGGACTCATTGGAAAGGACGTTGATGCTGGGAAACATGGCAGGAAAAAGGAGAAGAGGATGAATGAAAAAACAAGATGGATAGATTGCATCATCCAAACAACGGACATGAAGTTAAGCAGATTCAGGAGGCAGTGGAGGACAGAAAAGCCCGGTGTGCTATGGTCCATGAGGTCACAAAGAGTCAGACACAACTAAACGATTGAACAACAACAAGACACAGCCATGCTGAAAACATTGCCACATAGCTTTATAAATGTGTAGCAAAAGACATTTTTCTACTGTATTATCACAAACCACATAAACAATAAATATTAATCCATTCTGAACTCTATCTCCATTGGTGTAGCACCTTGACTGATAATAAACTATTCTGTATTCTACCTCCAGAGGTGTAGTACTTTTACTAATAATAACATATGGGGAATCCATCTCCATTGGTGTGCAACTTTGATTAATTATTAAACTATTCTAGATTATCATCACTGTTGTAGAACCTTGACTAATAATAAACCATTTGGACTCCGCCTCCATAGGTATGGCACCTTCACTAATAATAAACCGTTCTGGACTCTGTCTCCATTGGTGTGCCACATTGACTAATAATAAACTATTCTGGAATCTGCCTCTATTGTTGTGGCACCTTGACTACTAATAATCCATTTGGACTCTATTACCATTGTTGTGACACCCTGACTAATAATAATAAACCACTCTGAACTCTATCTCCATTGGTGTAGCACCTTCACTAATAATACACTTTTCTGAACTCCATCTTTATCGGTGTGCCACCTTGATTATGAAACTATTCTAGATTATCATCATTGGTGTGGTACATTGACTAAAAATAAACCATTCTGGAATCTGCCTCTATTGTTATGGCACCTTGACTAATAATCAACCTTTTGGACTCTATCACCATCAGAGGCGTAACTAGAACCTTCAGGGCCCCGATGCAAGAAACCATGAAGGGCCCCCCTGAACCCCAGCCAGGGCCCTTCCTTCCGAGTCCGGCGGTGGAACTCCAGGGCATGGTCACAGGTATGGTCTTTGTGAGCCCTGTAGTTCCACCACTGGCATCAGTAGTTTTTTTTATTAGTTTTTTTTAATTTTTAGGTGCCCCATTGGGGGACTGTCCCTAGGCAGGATGGGGTCCCCGTCCTGCCTAGGGACAGTCCCTAGGACCTTTTCTCCAGGGCAGATGAAGTTACTGCCCCCAAGTGAGAAGGGGTCCCTGTCCCCAGGGGAGATGGGGGTCCCTGTCCCCACGTGAGAAGGGGCCCCTATCCCCAGGGGGAGATGGAGGGGGTATGTAATGCTGTGTGGGGGATGGGGACCTCTCACTCACCATGACCAAGCTGCAGGCCTAGCAGAGCTCCATGCTCGACTATCGCACTGGCTGCTCTTTAGTTGTGCATTCCCCCTCATCAATGTTGGCCTGGGCTCCATCCAGTGTGCTGGACGGGCGATCAGCATATCTCCCAGAAAGACCTTTCATCATCTGTGTATGACAGGGGAGTAGGGGGCTGGCAGACAAGCCTGCAGTGTCCTCTGGGAGCTGGCTCTCACAGGGCTGCACTGCATCTGTGCGCTTAAAGTTTGTTTACCCGGGAGAAGTATGCAGGGCATTGTGGGCCAGACTCGGGGGGGGGGCGGGACTCTGGCTGGGGAGAACAGACACCGGACTGAGCGGCAATGCATGGAGCAGGAGAGGGGTACTCTGAGGAGCCGGCTGAGGACACAGGTCATGCGGGGAATGCACAACTAAAGAGCAGCCAGTGCGATAGTCGAGCATGGAGCTCTGCTAGTCACCCTCCATCTCCAGCTACCCGTGTGCATGGTGCACTGGTACCCCTAGCTGCCTATGCTGCTGCCGGCCATATGTAGAGGGGGCTGCATGGGCCCCCTGCAGCACAGGGCCCAGTTGCGGTCGCAACTGCTGCACCCCCTATAGTTACGCCTCTGATCACCATTGTTGTGACACCTTGACTCATAGTAAACTATTCTGGACTCTACCTCCATAGGTGTAGCACCTTCACTAATAATAAACTTTTCTGGATCTTTATTGGTGTGCCACCTTGATTATGAAACTGTTCTAGATTATCATCATTTTTGTGGAACCTTGACTAATAATAAACCATTTGGCCTCTATCCCCGTTGGTGTAGCACCCTGACTAAAAATAAACTATTCTGGACTCCGTCTCCATAGTTGTGGCACTTTCACTAATATTACATCATCCTGGACTTTATCTCCATTGGTGTGGTACACTGACTAATAGCAAACTATTGTGGACTTTGCCTCTATTGTTGTGTCACCTTGACTATTATTAAGCCTTTTGGACTCCATCGCCATTGGTGTGGCACCTTGACTAATATTAAGCCATTCTGAACTCTATCTCCATTGGTGTAGCACTTTCACTGATAATAAACTATCCTGGACTACGCCTTCGTAGGTGTAACACCTTTACTAATAATAAACGATGCTGGACTCCGTCTCCATCGGTGTGCCACCTTGATTAACCGCGTTCCTGCTGAAAAAAGCCCTACATTTAAGAATTACCGAGTAAGCAAACACTTGAATGATGAAAACACCTACTGCTTGGTCCGTTTTTATTTCCTTCTCCTTCTCTCAGATCCCAGAAGATTTCAATTTTCCTATATTTTCTCACTTAGTCATAATCACCAAATGCCAGGAACACCAGAACCAAACAGGCCCCAGGAGGAGAAGACCCTGCTATTTAAGCATTTACTTGTAATAATGTAGCCGTTACAATTCAATAAGGGAGAGCTCAATGGAATCAGACCCGCGGTAGATACGGCTTTCATTACCTGATTGTATCTCGTTACGAGCTGTTCCCTCAACGCATTTCATGCAATAAGCATTTTCTCCTGGGCAGGCTAACTGCATCTTGTGTTCTTTCCTCGATTCTCCTCTTTTCCCCATGGGGGGATCAAACAGCCTCGTTGCTTTTAAAGACAATCTAACTTAGTCATTATATTTTTGAGACTTCAGGTGTTCTCGGGAATCAAACTCCTCTTTCATGAAAGTTAGCAAGTTTTTGATTGATAAAAAATCATCTCCAGCAAACGAGTGTAAAAAAAAAACAAAAAAAAAAAAAAACTGATTCTTAACCCACGTCCATAGAAAAGACCAAGCCAGAGCTGGTTATAATAATTATTAAAAGTGTGGGTTAATAGTAAGATGTTAATAAAAGTCCATTACCGAGACTTGCCCTATAGAGAGAAACGCACTATAGATCTGGCGGCTCTGTCAAATGGAAAACCACCCGCCTTGCAACTACGAAACAAGACCAGAGAATGAAAATTAAATATAACTAGCATACTTTCCTCAGCGCCAGGGTTTGTGTTTGGGTCAAGTAGGGGTCAAAGGTCATATCCGTTTATTTTTGGACAGTTTTTTTTTTTTTAAAGGCATTTTTTTTAATTAGTATCAGTGTAATTTAGTGTCAGTGTGTTTTAGGTAGGATAAAAAAAGAAAACTGCACATTATTGTTTTTGGGCTGTACTATGGATACAAACAACAACTAACATACACATATGTGGAATCGATGCAACCATCAGTTGGGTTGTTCTTTGGTGGTAGGTTATGGTAGTAACAAGAAATATACAGCTAAAGTGGAACCTTGGATTACGAGCATAATCCGTTCCAGGAGAATGCTTGTAATCCAAAGCACTCGCATATCAAAGCGAGTTTCCCCCATAGAAGTCAATGGAAAACGAAGATATTGCGTTCTGCATTGACTTCTATTACATGCAATACCGCATGTGGCCAGAGGTGGGGGGGGGGCGCCGGAGAGCCTCGGAAATACTCAGGGACAGCTTGACTGAACTCAGAAAGCCTCAGGAAAGGCTCGGAAACAGGGGCGGACTGACCATTTCGGGCACTAAACCGTATAGGTTTAGGAGATATTTCTTGGACCTACAGGTAAGCCTTAATCTAGGCTTACCTGTAGGTCAAAGTGGTTTGTAAGGGTTTACAACCACTTTAATGCCCCGGCTTTCACACACTGGGACTGCAGGGGAGCAGGGGCGGACTGACCATTCAGCCACTCGGGCACTGCCCGAGGGCCCCATGCCACTAGGGGGCCACATCAGGGTTGCCAGCCTCAATAAGACCAGGGACAGTATGTAAAAATCATTTTTTTTTAATCCCAAGATTTTGCCTCGCCTCTCCAGTACATTTTTCAGTGTGTGGGTGTGTGTATACTGTGTGGCCCCATAATCTATTGCCTGGGGGCCCCATAATCTTCTCCTATTGCCCGGGGGCCCCATAATCTCCTATTGCCCGGGGGCCTCACGAGTTGTCAGTCCGCCCCTGCTCGGAGTGTTTACGAAGGGCTCCGAACCGTTACGAGTGCCCCCGTACCTCTGGCCAAATGCGGTACTGCACACCCCATTCGATTGAATTCTGCTCGTTTTGCAAGACAACACTCGCAAACCGAGTCAGAATTTAAAAAGAAAAGTTGCTCGTCTTCTCGTCTTTCAAAACGCTCGTTAACCGCCGTTACTTGTAAACCAAGATTGCACTGTACATTAAAAAATGTTTTTATATTTTTATTATTATTTTGGGCCAGTTTTTCTTATGATAAAAAATCAAGGGCTCTCCATTACCATATACTACCAAATGAAAGCCCAATTTGTCCTAAAAAAGAACCGCAGTATAATCCAACTGGATGCACAAAGTAGTTGTGATGAGATGTACGGTTTTACTAACGCATGTCAAAGTTGCAAAAATTGTGCTTAGGCATTAACATTTATTTTTTCTTCCCTTAAACGTGAAGGGGTTAAACTTTTGTCTTGAAATGAATGGAAAACTAGCAACACTGATGCTAATATTGCATATTTCCTTTCACGAAAAAAAAACTGAATGCGAACGATCGGTCAGGTGGACAATGGAAAGCACGAATATAGCGATGGAAAGAGACCGGTTCCTTTTAGCAACATACCGTAATACAGAAAAGGAGTCGAGAGCGTAAGGAAGATGGGAAAGAGACGTAACAACGGGAGATGGAAAGGGACTGACAGAAGGCAAGAGAGAGAAAAGACAGAACCGGGCAAAAGACGTCTTGTTCTACACATACACGCCAGATCTTTGCTTTCCATACATCTTATGATGGATCTGTTGGCGTGCTGTCATAACACAGGGACATTGTGTAAAGCACATTTTTATCATATGCCGTAAGCTGGCATGTGCTGGGGGAAAAAAATGCAAAGTGATGTATAGCTCCATATAGCTATTCAAGGAGAGCGATGGAAGAGGATGTTTAATATCTCACCGACATCACACACATAAAACATTCCGAGGAGCTGGAATTAGGAAAGCAACTTGAAGAGAAAAAAAAAAAAAATGGAAAAAAAATATCTAAAAGAAAAAACAATGTGGGGGGAGGCTGCCAAAAACAGCATGGGTATAATGTACAGCTGGGAAAATTAAAGATTAATTCCTCGATGAATCGTTAATTTTTTTTTGATCGACAAAAATTCTTATGATCGGTACTCACCTCTCCTCCGGCTTCCGGGTCTTCGGGGAGTTCCGTCAGAGATCCGGTGACGTCACGGACATCGACGTCACCGGACTCCTTCCCCCTTCCCGAGTGCCTCCATCTGCTAACGAAGGGACTGGGGAAGGAGTCCGGTGACGTCACAAACATCAACGTCACCGGGCTCCTTCCCCCCTTCCCCAAGTGCCTCCGTCTGCTAACGAAGGGACTGGGGGAGGAGTCCGGTGACATCACGGACATCGACATCACCGGACTCCTTCCCCCCTTCCCCGAGTGCCTCCTGTCTGCTAACAAAGGGACTGGGGGAGGAGTCCGATGACGCCACGGACATCGAGCCGTCACCAGACTCCTTCCCCCCTTCCCCGAGTGCCTCCGTCTGCTAACGAAGGGACTGGGGGAGGAGTCCGGTGACGTCACGGACTTCGACGTCACCGGACTCCTCCCCCCCTTCCCCGATTGCCTCCGTTTGCTAATGAAGGGACTGGGGGAGGAGTCCGGTGACGACACAGACATCGACGTCACCGGACTCCTCCCCCCTTCCCCAAGTGCCTCTGTCTGCTAACGAAGGACTGGGGGGAGGAGTCCGGTGACGACACGGACATCGACGTCACCGGACTCCTCCCCCCTTCCCCAAGTTCCTCCGTCTGCTAACGAAGGGACTGGGGAAGGAGTCCAGTGACGTCACGGACTTCGACGTCACCGGACTCCTCCCCCCTTCCCCAAGTTCCTCCGTCTGCTAACGAAGGGGACTGGGGGAGGAGTCCAGTGACATCGACATCACCGGACTCCTCCCCCCTTCCCCTAGTGCCTCCGTCTGCTAACAGGGAAGGTGGGAGGAGTCTGGTGATGTTGATGTCTGTGACGTCACCAGACAGCCTGGACAGTGATGGTAAATATGGATGTGGTTAACTGGGATCATTCAGTGAGCTAAGTCTAGGCGAATTTGATAACCTCCGTTTTTTAACATTGTTGTAAAAAAACAAAAAAAAAAAAAAATGTAAACACTCTGGTATGTCTGCGTGACTGGCTAAAGTGATGCCTACTATAAAGTGACTGACAGGCAATATACTGGATACGTTTTATAATTAAAGTTAAACTAACTTTCTACGTTTTTCTTAAAGTTTTAATAAAAACAATGACTTACGTCAGTGCTACAGGTTGAATTTAAAACGTATTTGTGTGAACTGTGAAGTGAAGTCATGGATTGTGGAAACTAACTAGTGTCGGGTGATTGTATATAGTGTATACCACATTTACCACTGACTAATGCAGTGCTGCAATGCAAGGAGATCAGCTAAAAGTAGTTGGATCTGTATGGGCATTATAATTAATCGAAATTAGTCTGATCGGGAGCTATGATCAGTGAAGTGTCTTTCGTAGCCACGCCCCCTAACAGTTAGAATCACTCCCTAGGACACACTTAACCCCTCCCTAGCCCCCTAGTGGGTACCCCTTCACTGCCAGTGACATTTTTACAGTAATCAATGCAGTTTTTTTTTAGCACTGATTGCTGTATTAATGCCAATGGTCCCAAAAAATGTGTCAAAAATGTCCGATGTGTCCGCCTTAATGTCGCAGTCACGATAAAATTCGCAGATCGCCGCCATTACTAGTAAAAAAAAAAAAATATGCCATAAAACTATCCCCTTTTTTGTAGACGCTATAACTTTTGCGCAAACCGTTATACACGCTTATTGTGATTTTTTTTTTTTTTTTTTGCAAAAACATGTATTTATTATAGCAAAAAGTAAAAAATACAGGCATACCCCACTTTTAAGTATGTAATGGGGTTTATTTACTAAAGCTGGAAAGTGCAAAATCAGGCTCACTTCTACATAGAAACCAATCAGCTTCCAGGCTTTATTACCAAAGCTTAACTGAACAAGCCGAGGTTAGTAGCTGATTGGTTTCTATACAGAAGTGAGGCTGATTTTGCACTTTCCAGCTTTAGTAAATAAACCCCATTGTGTAATAGTGGGGTATGCCTGCAATGCATTTTTTCTTTCAAAATTGTTGCTTTTTTGGATTATAGCGCAAAAAATAAAAAACGCAAAAGCGATCAAATACCACCAAAGAAAGCTCTATTTATGGGGAAAAAAGGACGTCAATTTTGTTTGGGAGCCACGTCGCACGACCGCGCAATTGTTAGTTAAAACGGCGCAGCGCCGAATCGCAAAGAGTGCTCTGGTCAGGAAGGGGGTAAATTCTTCCAGGGCTGAAGCGGTTAACATAAATCTCATATATTCAAGATTTCGGGGATTGGGTTTACATACGCTCTAAAATATAAAATGACTAATTTTGCAGGAGCAGGACTTAGACAACCAATCAAAGCTCTGTCAACGTGCAAATGTGACCAGAAAGCTTGCATGAAAACGCTTTGCGCTTCTGCCAAAAACTCCTCAAAAACAAAGTTTCCGGAGTGGGTGAAAATAGCCGGGCTCCCCTCTCTCTCCTCTCTCTCTCTCTCTCTTTCCTCCTCTCTCCCTCTCCTCTCTCTCTCTCTCTCTCTCTCTCCTCCTCTCTCTCTCTCTTCTCTCTCTCGCTCTCTCTCTCTCTCTCTTCCTTCTCTCGCTCTCTCTCTCTCTCCTCTCCTCCTCCCTCTCTCTCCTCTCTCCTCTCTCTCTCTCCCCCTCTCTCCCCCCCTCTCTCTCTCTCTCTCGCTCTCGCTCTCTTTCTCTCTCTCTGCCCTCTATCTCTCCTCTCTCTCTCTCCCCCCTCTCTCTCTATCCCTCTCTCTCCCTCTCTCTCTCTCTCTCCTCTCTCTCTCTCTCTCGCTCTCTCTCTCTCTCTCTCTCTCTCTCTCCCCCCTCTCTCTCTCTCTCTCTCTCTCTCTCCCCCTCTCTCTCTATCCCCTCTC